>NC_056743.1:990733153-990939311 GCF_019279795.1 Protopterus annectens
GGGGGGGGTACTGCAGCATTCATCTTTCCACTGCCTACCACTCCAGCCATCCCTAACCATTTTTCCCATTTTTGCACCGGGGGTCAGGGTGTAACTTCAGTGACCATCTAAAGCATAGTTTTAATCTGCTGGGCTGCTACCTCTGTAGCAGCAATTCTTCGACACCCAGACCGCTATGGCCAATTTAGAGTCGCTGCTCCACCAACTGCATGTCTTGTGACTGTGGTAGGAAACCGATGCACCCAGAATAAACCTAAGCAAACACAGGGAAGACAGGCAGACTCCACAGAGAAAGCATCACAGCAGAAGTTCAAACCGTGAAGCCTATTCCTGTGAAGTGACAACACTATGCACTGCATCACTGTGGCACCCACACTGCCTACTGTCATAAGTTTATTTACAGAACTTTAGTATGTTCATCATATTGATCACTGCTATAATAGTTTTAGCTATATGGGTACATTACTCTAGCTTGCTAAATTTGGGGGTTAGAAGGGTTCAAAAGCCCCTGGGAGAATGGTCCTAGCAAAGCCTAACGAACAGAGAAGGAATCAAGCTTATAATCCTTTGTAAATGTACAGAGAGCCAAGTAGCAGCTTCGTGAATACCTCCGGAATCTATCCCTTTGCAAAAAGCCATAGATAAACCCAAAACCCTGGCAGAGTGGGCCTTGACACTGCCCAAAATATTTCTGTTGTAGTGAGTATAACAAAAGGTAATTGCCTTAGACACCCATTTGGAAATGGTCTGTTTTGACGCAGGCTGTCCCTTCTCACCTTCACAAAAAATGAACTGATCAGTAAATCTGAAAGATTAGTTCTGTCAAGATAGTACCAGTTTGTCTGTGGACATCTCAAGTATGGAGTATCCTCTCTCCCTCACTTTTAGATTCAGGAAAGAAAGAGAGGAGACACAGTTTGGCTTAGTAGGTTTGGTTATCACTTTAGACATAAGCAGAGGATTAATTCTCAGAAACCCTGTCCCTGTGGAAAATGAAAAAGCTTGACTCACTCAAGACCATGGAGCTCAGGCACTCTTCTTGCAGAGATCAGAGCAATCAAACCATTTTCCATGTTACAATGTCATGTCAGCCAGATTAGCTGGTTCAAATGGAGAAAGTGTTAGCTTCTCTAATAAAATTAAGATCCGAAGGAGGGACCACCAATTTACTTACAGGCCTGTCATGCAAAACCCCTTTCAAAAACATTTTGACATGAATTGCACTGGGAGTGGAGGCTCCATAAGCAGACATGCTGAAATGGACGATAAGTGAACTTTGATAGAGGAATACAAAAAGCCACAGGATAGCAACTAACATACTGTAAAACCAGAGAACAATTAGCTTTGAATGGATGCTGGTTGTTAACTTTATATTTTCTAGTTGCTGCCATATACCAAGCATAATATTTCACCTGTGTTGTCTATTTTCATTCTTCCTCAACTGATGGGTCTCTGATTCTACTCAGTGTCTTCAACCAGATCTTCAGATCCAAACTTTCAAGCTCCTCCTTTTATCCATAATGCCCCGGCAACCCAGCATACCTCAGATCAAGTTTGCTGTCTTTAGAGTTAAGGAGAAATACCTTAAAGGAAATAAGGGATAAAAGAAAAAGGGCTGGAATTCCAACAAGGAACAGCAGTTCCCAAAGAAATACTCTTAGGTCTTTCCAGGAGAAAAGGAAGGGGGGTAGGTGGCCAGGAAGTTGAGGAAAAATGAAAAATGGACAAGACAGAACGTTATGGTGAGTATATAATTTTAATCTAATGTCATTTTCATTAATTCCTCAACTGATGGGAGGGAGTCACCAGCTACTTGAGCCCTTGAGTGGTCCTTATGGAAGGAAATTCAGAGTACTGCAGAGCCAAAGGCAGCTTTGTTCCTGAAAACAAAATCCAATTTGTAATAAGCAATAAAAGTATGAAAGTAGCAGCAGTCCAAGTAGCAACTGCAGAAATGTTACCTATGGAAGCTCTTGACAAAAAGCTGAGAAAAAGCTGAGGAGACAGCCACCACAGATCTCGTGTAATGAGCTCAAGGAAGCTTAAGCAAGAATAATCCTCTTTTACTATACAGTTAAAGATGCCATCAGTTGACCATTTGGCCAATGTAACTTTGGAAAATGGCTTTCCCACTCTGTTAAGCAAGAAAGAGCCTACCTGATCAGTTTTCCTGAAATCCTTGCTTCTACACAGATACAAGAGATGTTTGTCCATGCACAGACAAATGACTTCAGCATGTACTCTCCTTTATTGGAAAAGTTTGTAAAGAAAACTGGGAGGTTAATGCTCGACTCAGAAGCTAACACAGGCAAAAAAGATGGGTTGGTTCTTAAAGACACCCTTTTTTTGTGGAAAACAAGTTAAGGAGATTTGGAGGATACAGCCTGGGGATCAGATATTAGTCTAGCTGATGTGCTAGGGAATAGAATCATGACTTTTCAAGACAAACTTTAGATCTGACCTGGCTGAAGGTTAAAAGGGCCTTTAGTACAATAGTTAAATCCCATCCCTTTATAGTGGAGGTCTCCTTCAGAAAAATTCTACATAATTTAAAATAAGCTAAGGTACAGTTACTTTCACCTAGGTGGACGTTCGACATGATAGCCAACTGGACTTTAATGGTAGGAAAGCTACCCCCTTCATTGAAAACAAGCTAAAAAAAACAAGTATAGCAGGTACAGGAGCAGAAAAGGGTCCAGACCCCAACTTAAGGGACAATGCTAATCTCTTCATTTTACTTTTGTAGATCTTTCTATAAGCTTTTTTAGAAGATAAAATGATAGAATGGGGAGGAGAGCTTGGGCTGTCTAGCAAGTAGTGGAATTGGAGAGCCTGTTATGCCCAGATGAGTCATACCTGTTGGGTGAGACAGGTGGTCTGGAATGGGATTCAGTATCCAGGGCAGATGTAGAAGGTGAGGCCAGAGGAAAAGGAACCAAATCAGACGAGGTCAAGGCCAAAAGGAGGCAATGAGGATAACCATTATGCAACAGGAATACTTTCTGTATAAATTTGGGAATTAGCGGTGACTGTGGGTAAGCATAAAGAAGACCAGAGTGCCAATTGCAGACTAGAGCATCTCTTAGCGACCCCCCCCCCCCCACTGGAGGGATTAAAGCAAAGAACCTGTTTCACTTGTTGAAGGAATGTGAACAGGTCCCAGCCTGGCTGGCCCCATAGACAGAAAATCCTCTGCACTACTTTGACACAGACCACTCCATGAGGCATCAGAATTGGCCTGCTTAGTTTGTACGCTATCGTGCTCGCTTTCCCTGGGATGCACGTTATTAGAGAACAACCAGGATAGACCATCTGCCACCACACACTCACTGCTTCTCGACAAAGCTGGCAAGACTTGGCTTCTCATTGTTTGTTGATGTACCAGACCATGGACATATTGTCCCCCTGAATAGTAATCGTCTTGGAGGGGAGAATGTCTGGAAATTCCTGCAATACTAGGACAACTGCTCTTATTTCCAGAACACTGATATGTATCTTGGCCTCTTTGTGGAACCATGTACCTTGGACTGTCCTTCCCAAATACCCCCCCACCCCAGTTGGGAGGTGCCTATGGTCAAAGTGGTCACGGGCAAGGAAGAACAGATAGGACAACTTTCAGACAGTTCATTTGAATGAATCCACCAAAGAAGGTATCTTTTGTATGCTTGTGTTATCTTGACTGGGGTAGTTAAGGGATGTTTAAGAAAGGACCACTGGATTGATGGCATCCACTGAAGAATTCACATGTGAAAATTGCCTAGAGGAATGGATAGCAGCTGCCATGGATACAAAGGCTTGTAAAATTAGCTGTGCTGGAAGAGAAGAATGCTGTGTTTTCTTGACCTCAGAATTAGAGTGTCTGGATTAGAAATGGAGGAAGACAGGCTGACTGTGTCCAGATAAGCACCTATGAACGCCAGACTCTGTGAAAGTTTGAGTTCTGATTTGCTGTAACTGGCTGTGATATCTAAATGGGGGCACAACTGCAGCAAGCAAGTCCCTTGCCTGCGAGGAGTAAATGCCTGGTTGGGGCAGTTAGGAAACTACCTAGACATGGAAACACAGAACCCCAGCAGTCTCAAATGAGTCGTTACCCGCTGCCATGCATTTGGTGAACACCCTGGGGGCTATGGCAAGATCAAAGGGCAGTATTCTGAACTGGTGATGACTGGCTCCCAGCCAGAACTGTCTGTTCATTTTGATGTGACAGTATGAATCTGGAAACTCTAACAGCACATCCAATCACCTTTTCACGACAGAAGCAGAATGGACTGTGATAATCTGGAACCTTGAATTTCACAAACTGTTTCAGTTTGCAGAGATCCAGGATGGGTCTCAAGTCCCCTGTCATCTTTGGCACTAGAGAGAATCTTGAATAAGCCCCAGATCCTTTCTGCCAGGGGGGGGGGGGCCTTCTGGATGACTTTTCTAGCATCTTTCCGATTTCTAATGTTGCTGCTTCCCTCTAATTGGGTGGAACATCAGGGAGTCTTTTTCATTCTTTTGGGGGGGGGGGGGTTCAGAGAATGGTATGATACAACCTCTAGATATAATTCTGCACACCCAGGAATTTTTCGTTACGGACAGCCAGGCTCTTTGATACAGAGAAACCCCCCGGATTGCCTCCAGAGGGGAGCAGTCAGGTCCCCTTTCAGGAGCATAGATAGAGTTTGTCCGATGAGGACTCCTGGAAGCCCCCCATTCTACAGGCCACTTCTGCCAGAAGGGTGGATGTTCCATTTGAGCTCCTCTCTCTGCCCCAGGGAGATCTATCTTGTCACAAGAGTCTTGAAAAGGACCCTGGGATTTAAGGAACCACATCTTTCCACCTCCTTGCCGATTCCAGGAAAAGAAAAATGTATCCCAACAGCAGACTGGGTCGGATCTTTCATCTGGACAGCATGTCGAAGATCCATCAAAGGCAGCGATGATGGATGAAGAGTTAAAGGCATGTCTCCTTATTGGCTATGCCTAAGCCCACTGCCCATGAGGTACCTTCCACTACATGGGAGATCAGCCTCATGAACACATCAATTGAAGGGTGACCATTTGTGAGGAGACTGCTATGGTCCTCGCAGACATGATGCCAGAAACGGAAATGAAGAGTTCTTTAGTTAACTTTCTTTGTAATCTTATAAAATGTGCCAGGTAATTCAATGACCACAGAGCAAAGGATGCTGAAGCACAAAAGTGCTTACTGAATGTGTCCAAGGTCCTGAACTCCCTGCTAGAGGGATGGACAGAAGAGCTCTGATCTGGAAGCTCTCTTCTGGGGGGCCACCACACAACCATGGCACCAAATGGAACCGCCTTGCTTCAGTGTGTTCTGTCCTTGGGAGTTGCTAAAATCTTGTCTAGACATTTAGGGATGGACTCCACAGTTTCTGATTCCTTCCACGCTCACTGAGAAAAAGGATCTACAAGTTCATCGGCTGGAGGGGTCACCCAACACATAGCTAGGTCGGACCCGAAGTCTCCAGGAACACAGACTCATCTTGGGAAGGGGAGCCAGAAGACTACCCACCTTCCTGTTTTTAACAGCTCCAGAAAGTCTTAAAATGAGAGGTCTTCAGGTGGAGATATGGGGACCTTTCCCCTTCACTGAAATCAGTATCCTCCGGAAGAGATTCCTGAGGGGAACCTAGGAATCTCTTTTCACATATTCTCTTCCAAGGGACCTCATCAGCTGGGTGGTCTTGAGACATATCACAAGAGATGGGGGGAGTCCTGAGGGACAAACTAGAGACCTGATCAGGCTGGCCATCTCAGCTAAATGAATAAATGAGGCTTAGAGCAAAGAATCGAAGGAAGTAAAGTTGTCTGATCCAGGGGGCAGGGATGTCCTTTCTCTAGGTAAAGAGAAGGGCCACTCCACAATCTTGAAGAGTACCCGGAGGAACCAAATTCAATGGTAAAGGAGAGGATATTTCCCAAACCACCATCTCCTGCAACCTCACAAGTAATCCACCTGATGAAGGGGGTCAGCCCTGAGCTGGCCAGGACAGCAGCCTCGAGGGGCAAGGATGGCCTGAGAGCTGATTATTATAGATAGATATGTAATATACTACAAAGTATATGAGGGTTGAGTACAGTGGAGTTACTACATCCCTTGACCTGGATGCTATGCCCTTGCTTAAGAGGTGCGCAACGTAGAAGGCTTTCCTTACCAACGTGGAAGCGTGGTGGTCAAAGCTAAGACTGCTATCAACTAATGTTCCCAAGTCTCACGCCACTTGGTTGGAACTCGGGGATGCTGTCAATATTGTAATTTGCAGGAATTCCGTTTTGCCAAAGGGAATAATAATGCATTTACTTTTAGACCATGGCTTTGGCACCAATCATGTATTTGTGTCAGTCCTTCTTGCAATATAAATAAAAAATACAGTATATGCAGAACATAAAACCTTTTATTGCAAAAGTGGCTCCAGTTAGCACTTTCATCTCCTTACAACTCAGACTTCTTCAGTCTGAGGCTATAATACTTCATGCAACAAATACACATTTACAACCCTCGTATGATACTATCACGATACCAATAAAAACAATGACAACTACTAAAACCACATTTCAATGTTTTTAACCCTTTCCTTCTCAAATACATCACAAATTCCTCTCTATTGTTTAGCCCTGGTAATAAGGTTCATGATAAAGCTTTCCATGGCCTTGCAGATGAGGCTGGTTAGACTTACTGATCTGTAGTTCCCCACGTCAGTTGGCAGTCCTCCTTTGTGCATGAGGATTACTGTTGCTGTTTCCCCTTCTGCAGGAACATAGCCAGTTCTCAAGCTATGATTGGAGAGAATGTCAAGTGGGTCCACTAGGTTTTGTTTGAGATTTAGTAAACAACCTATTATCTGGTCCCATTGCAGCTGTGTTTTTGACCCTGGAGAATGCAGAGATGACCTGTTCTCTAGAGAAACTTGGCAGAGGACTGGTGTCAGGTATACTTTGAGATATGGTAGGTAGGAATATGAGGGTTAAGTTTGCGCTGAATGTCAGCTAGCAGGCTGTTGATATCTTTAGGTACCACCTACAACCAGTTTGGCACATAGCTATACATTCCCTTTTAGACTTCGGATAAAGTTAAAGATAGTCTGTGGCTAGAGATGCGATTTTAGTTTTGTAATTTGCTTTCGAAGACTTTACAAGATTTCTGTTTTTCTTGTTTAGGCTTAGGTGGGAACTCTTCCTGTGCAGAGTGATATCCCTCTTGCTTTTGAAAAACAGTTTCTTCCTCTTGTTGTATAATCTGTTTACAAGTCCACCACGGTGGCTTGTTTTTATGAGAAGACACGGTTTTGATCTGGTCAGGTACAGCACAGTTTATGCAGTCGCTTAAGTGTTTGAACAGGGTATTTGCATACACTTCTAAGTACCGATCAAAGATGTGTGCAACTGAGAGTGGTATGAAGCTTTTTATACCATCTCTTAGTGGGCTGTAGTTCGCTTTGGTAAAGTTTTTTTATAACTTTTGTTCCTGTGAGGGTGATGGCTCCAGCAGTTACTTAAATTGAGACTGATTTGTGGTCTGACCTAACCAGGGAGGACATCAAGCATGGGGAAAATACATTGACTCCCCATGCTGGTGGGTACTGTGTCCAGAACATTAGAGCCCCTAGTGCGGGTGCAGACTATCTGTTCCAAAGCATGTACGTTAAAGTCCAGGAGCCTCTGGGCAAGCGTGTTTTTGCTCGTGTACATCCCCCCAATCATGGAAGGATAGTTGAAATCTCCCATGACTAAGAAGTCTGGCTGTATGACAAGGGATTACAGCAGGTCAAGGTAGGCAGTGTGCTTATCCTGGTTCACGGTGGGGGATCTACAGCTAGCAATGACGTGGTATGGTACTTTTCCAACAGTTAATTGATCATTGAGTAGCTCGACCGAGTCATGCTGTCTGACCGGTTTCAAAGTGTAATTGATTTTAATGAAGATGGATACACCATCTTTAGTTCCTTAGTGTTCATTTTGACGTCTGAACGTGTGGAAGGCATTGTAACCTTGCACGGTCGGGGTGCTCTCAGTGGCCTTGAATCATGTCTTGATAACTGCACAAACATCAGCATCCTGTAAGGTTAGGAGTGCATGCAGTTTCATGTTTAACTCCTAGCATTAAGCAGCACAACCCTGAGTTTGTCTTGATTAGACTTGCTACACTGGAAAAAGTTGTTTTGACATTGTCTTCCCCATAGTGCCTTTTTTAGGCTAAGACCTTTGCCAAATAACGAAAACCTACAGGGGACATGTGCAGACCATCTCCAGTAAAGCAGCAAGCTCTGTCTACCATACCCTCCCAGACTGACACACTGGATCCCCCTGGACTTGAACCAGAAGCTGAGCCAATTGCTGAAGTCCGTCAATTTTGGTTTACATTGTGGCATTATCCTGGGTGAGGGTAGGATACTGCTTACAGATAGGGATGTACCTGTCTGGGATACAGTCAGAGTTCTGTCACGTCTCTTCATATAGTCCAGAAAGGTGGGTTTGGAGTAATTCATTCCAACATGGACTATGACACAGTCATAATGGTACTTCTTATGTGACTTGAGTGCATGTGTGATTTGTCAGATGCTGGCACCTGGCAGTGACCTTGTCCGGCCCGGTGAGGGGGCCATCTGTGTGGCTCACTATGGAGTTGCCTATGACAAAGACATTTGATGTGTTTTGCCTTAGTGGCTTACTTGTCGAGACATGCGTGTGTGTATTGACATGAGTAGTGGTTTCTTTTTGCTTAGTGTTCAGTGTGGGTGGTGTGCGTTTGAGAGGTCTCTGTTCTTTTGGTAGGCTTATAGTGCGTACCTCCACGTACGTGGGTGTGTGACATGACCTTATTTTTTATTTTATGTGAGAGAAGGTTTGCGTGAGAGGTGAAGTGTGTGTGTGTGTGCTGACAACCTGGTTGATGTCTACTTTGTTTTTATGCGAGAGAATCGACTCCAGTTCCACAGTGTATTTGCATTTCTAAGATAGGGTGTTAGTTTGCTTCTGGAGTGAATGGTTTTTAGTATATATGAGGCAACTGCTACATTGCCTCAAGATGCCTATATCAATCAAGCTGGTAGGAGGAATTATGTGAAAAGTACAGTTGTGTACACTTACCATAAATGTAGATGTTCGAGTGTATTCACTGTTGCAGTCATTACATTTGTGTTATCTGCTTGCAGGTTGCCCTCAGTCAGCCTGATTAACAAAGTCTTGGGTCCTGCGCCCGTTGCTGTCTCTCCTTCTGTGACGTCAGGGGTATAAAACATGCAGCCGACATCATTACATAAGCAACTGGTGAAGTGTCAGCATCTTGAGGTTTGGAATCACCAAAAAGGTGTTTAGAGTAGGCAGGTCCAGGATAGGACGCCATGAATTGTCCTTTCTGGGTATCAGCAAAAATCTCGAGTAGGAACCTTGTCCCTTTTTCTCTTCTGGTACCAAATGAATAGCCCCTATGCTTGAGAGAGAGAGTACTTGCTTTTGGGCCTCTGCCCACTGCTTTGGAGGTAGATTCGGCCAACCGCTTGGAGTTGGTGACGTGTGGAAGTGAAATCTGTATCCTTGGGACACTATTTAAAACACATTTGTCCTGGGTGATGCTTCCCAATATCTTTGCATGAAGTGCAATCTTTACCCCCAAAGGGGAAGTCAGCTGAGAAGTGCTTGGAAGTTTTAAAAAGAAGTCATTGAGACAGTTTATCATGGGTGGAGTTTTATTACTCACAAATTTGGAAGTGTAGGCCCCCCACTGCTTAGTCCTGTGCATCCCTTGGGACTGAAGCCTGGGTGCTCTGCTGGATCTGGGTTTGGAATGAGAAGGTCTGGAAGAGGCAGGAAAGGAACAATTCTTAGAAGGCTAATGCCTAATCTAACAGGTTGCATAGATTAAGCTTTTCCTCCATCTTTTTAATAACTTCTTCTGCCTTGTTGCCAAACAGGTGGCCCTGATTTAAGGGGGCATCCAGTAATTTCGCTTTAACATGATCTGGCAAGGATTGCTCCTTAAGCCAAGCATGCCTTCTAAGTAGAGACCAAGTTACCGCAGCCCTGCAAGATGCCTCTAATGAATCAAAACCACATTGCAATGTATGTTTACCAACTTGTTCAGCAGAATGCATAAAATCCTGTAAATCCTTATTTTCAGCACAATCAGGAATCAACATCATTTTCTGTTTAAGCAATCCAATAATGTGCAGCTGATCCTTTAACATATGAAACTGGTAATTCAAGACCCTAATGGCCAAAGATGCAGACGTGTATACCTTCTTACCCCATCTATCCAGCGCCCTGGAGTCTGTCAGAGGGGGTAGGATTTTTGGCAGTAGTAGCTTTAATGCCCTTGGGTCCCTGTGAAATGGTTTCAGGATCCGCAGTAGGATTTTTGAAAAGGAACTTGAGAGAGGAACCCTGTAATATCTATCAGGTTTTCTGGAATCAGGAGGTAGAGTCAGGGGCCATGCTAGATTCCGAAAAGGCATCATAAACCATGTCCAGTACAGGAGGTACAGCTAAAGGCCTGTGCTGGGGAAGGAGTAAGAAATCCCTAAGCCTCTTCTTTCTAGAATCGGAGAAATCCTGACTTTCCCAACGAAAAATATCCCAGAGTATGCAAGGTTTCAACAAAACAGAAATCCTCTGGGGGGGGGGGGGGGCAGAGGGAATGGAGTCCTCAGCATCAGAATCCTCATAGGTAAATAAGGGTAAATCCTGGTCAGAGGAAACAGACATTTCAGAATCCTGGTCAGAAGTGTCATAAGCAAACTCAATCCTAGGTCTCTTAGAAGGGGAAGGTTGGCTTCCCCTAATTAAAGTAATAAGATCTTCAGTCATTCTTATCATTTGTTCTTTAGGTATAGAGGCCTGACCATGCGGTCTGGGCATCAGGTTTGTAGGCATGGTTCAAGTTTTAGCCCTTGAAGATGGTGTCGGTTTAATATGCAAGTCAGTAGGCCTGAATACACCCTCAGAAGCCAGTGTTGCACAGCAGCTCCAGACCCATCCAAGGTAGAGACATCCGCAGGTTCCACAGTTGAAGCATCTCGCGGCATACCGGACTCCGAATGGTTCTCAGTAGAGGCCTGCGAATCTGAAGTAGCGGGTATCGGGGCCTGTCTGTCTTTATTTTTGCGTTTCTTCAGAATGTCGGTAGTCAGATGGCTTACCGAAGACATATCAGGATAATTGAACGGAGCACCAAAAAATTTACAAGCGCAAATAAACCAACGACGGATAGTTCGTGGTTTAAATAAGGCACAAAACCAACAGTGAGGTACGTTGTAGTCAGGGCCTAGGTAAGGAATACAATACGAATGAAAATCTTTATGAGCGATTTGCTTTCCACAAGAAATGCAATTATTTACTTTTACTGATACCGGTTTTGAGCAAGAAAAAGTTTCCCCAATGGGGTACTTAGCTTTTGGTTGAAGACTTAGGTTCTGAAACTCGAAAATGAAAATTTCAGGAGTCGGCCGACCGGCACTTGAGAACTGTTTCTGCTTCGGGCACTGCATGACAAGAAAGACCGATGTAATGACATTGGATGCAAGTTTTATACCCCGGCAACCTGACGTCACAAAGAAACAGCAACCGACGCAGGACCCAAGACTGTGTTAATCAGGCCGACTGAGGGCTACCTGCAAGCAGATAACCCAAATGTAATGACTGCAACAGTGAAACACGAAGAACATCTGCCAGTTCACTGTGCTTGGATTTTCTGAATGGGATATTTTTGGAAGGAAGTGGGGTAGCTGGACTTAGTCACAAACAGCAAAAATGAAGCAGTAATTCAATTAAATACAGTTAAAGTGCAATGCCGGCTTAAAATATACTTATTTTTCTTTTTTTTTTCAGTGGAGATGCACTCCAGACCGCTAGCTAAAGTTTACAAATACTGAGCAGCTCTGGCAAACTGAGCACAAATCCACGCAAATGTGAGGTTTATATACAGGTAAATCTAAACAGTTAACACAACTACCAAAGGGAAAGCCCCAAACTGAGCCTTTCTCCAGCAGTCCTCAACTCAGATGGGTCCTGAGCTACACACTTCTGCCACAAGGGTGTAGGGAGGCTCTCAATGCAAGATGGCTGGTTTAAGAGCACAGTGATACCAGACTACATTCAGCAGGTCAGAATCCAGCCCTGCTATGTAAAGCAAGGAAACAATTTCTAAATGTGAAGGAGTAAGGGAGAGTCACTTAAAGGTCAAAGTGAGAGTGTATAGTAGTGTACTATTAGATGACCTGCAGTGGTACTATCCTTTGCACAAACTGGCAGATCTTCAAGCAGCTGTGAACATTGGGAGACTATGAAGAGTGTTTCCTATAGACTACTTTAAACCGAAGGTCTACGTATACGCATGCACGGGGAACCAAGTTTGCGCGAGGCTTTTATACCAGCAGGATGAAAGACTTTTTTAAAGTTAAACCCTCACGCCAATCAGATAAAAGCACAATAAGCTATCAATCAGTAGTTCCCACTTTAACTGGGTTGAATTTAGCGCTCTGCTTCCAATGTAAAACAAACTGGCTTTGAGCTCAAATGCACTAACAAATGCTTTAGAACAGAAGTAAGAATTCTTGCAATATCAGGAATCCTTGGAAACAAGTTCACTAACCCTGAGAAATGTTCACAACACAAAAAATTTGCAAAACTTAGAAATATTTTGGCAGACTCAAAGTACAGTTGTGTACACTTACCATAAATGTAGATGTTACAGTGTATTCACTGTTGCAGTCATTACATTTGGGTTATCTGCTTGCAGTAGCCCTCAGTCGGCCTGATTAACAAAGTCTTGAGTTCTACATCTGTTGCTGTCCCTTCTGCCATGACATGAGGTGGTCACGGGTATAAAACATACAGCCTATGCCATTACATCAGTTTTTCTTGCCCCAAATGTCAGGTGCCCTCCTAATGGGAAGCAATCAAATCTATAAACACAAGGATATACCTCCAACAAAAAAAAACAAATACACCAAAAAAGAAGTTATGTACTCACCATAACGTTCCATCTGAGTAGGTAAACTTCATTTGTCAGCAACCTGTGGGTTACGGATCCGAGCCGGCATTATATCAAGCAAAAAGATCCGAGCTCCAAGCTCCTCCCCCTACCCATACTGCACTGCAACCTCCTTCCAATCCTCAGATAGAGATACATGACACCAACAAACTAACCAGAGACCCCTAAACCAAGGACAAACCTCCACTCATGAACTCTGGACATTGGATTCAACAAAAACGCCAAGGTAAGGGGGAAGGAGGGGGGGGACGGTTGCTAACAAATGAAGTTTACCTACTCAGATGGAATGTTATGGTGAGTATATAACTTCTTTATCTGAAGTAGTTAACTTCATTTGATCAGCATTGGGAGGCCCTTAAGGAAGGATATTCCAGAGCACTGCAGAGCCAAAATAAGCCCTTCCTCTAGACATCAAATCCAGTTTATAATGATTAATAAAGGTGTGAGAAGACGCCCAGGTAGCTGCTGAGCAAATGTCATACAGGGAAACTCTAGACCAGAATGCTGCATACGTCGTCATAAAACATGTAGAATGGGCATGAACTCCTACTGGGTCTGGTAAACCAAGCTCTCTGTATGCTTGTAGGATACAAAGGGAAATTCACCTAGCCAATGTCACCTTTTGAAACTGGTTTCCTTAAAAGGGGCATGGCAAAGGAAACAAAAAGTTGATCAGATTTGCAAAAGGCCGCCGTCCTGTGCAAATAAAAATGTAACTGCCTGTGAACATCCAGCAAATGAAGTTTGTATTCCCCTTTGTTCTGAAAATTATGGAAAAAGACAGGCAAATTAACAGATTAATATTTGTCTCAGAAGCAACTTTAGGAAGAAAGGATGGATTAGTCCTGAGACACCCCCTGTCCTTATGAAACACAAGGTACGGGGGTTTCATACAAAGAGCTTGCAGCTCCGACACTCTCCTTGCTGAAGTTATAGGTACCAGAAAGGCAGTCTTCCATGACAAAAATTTTAAGACAACTGATGCCGAGGGCTCGAAAGGAGGTGCAACTAAGGCCTGAAGAACTGCAGTCAGATCCCACGGCGGTGACGGATTCTTAATAGGGGGTCACAGAAGAAAAGTGCCTTTGAAAAAGGTCTTACAACTTCTGGCAGCAGCGAGGGAGCCTAAATTGTCTCCTGCATGGAAATGAGAAATAGCCGCCAGCTCAACCTTCACTGTGGAGGAGCTGGCTCCTTGCTGGAAGATATGAGACAAAAAGTCTAATCCCGCTGGGGTCGGAGCGGTAAAAGGATCTAGATTTACCTGTGAAGCCCAAATGGAGAAGCGTCTCCATTTGCTAGAATAAATTTTTCTGGTAGAGGCTTTATGTGCCACAACCAAGATAGATTTAACAGGAGAAGAGATACCGGAGGGTAGCAATTAATGGAACTGGAGCAGCCAAGCTGTAAGCTTCAGTCTGTCCAGATTCGGAGGAAGCATTCCCGAGGGATGGCGAACTAGATCCGGAATGGGATCCAAGATGGAGTTATGAGATGAGACCGCAGGCAAGGGAACCAGACTTGACTAGGCCAGAATGGGGCTATGAGGATCAATATGCTCCCCAACCGGCGAGCTTTCTGTAAGAACTTTATCATGAGCAGGAGCGGGGGATATGCATAAAGAAGACTGGGTGACCAAGCATGACCAAGAGCGTCTCTAGGGCTTTCCCCCCTCGGGGGGGATTATAGCGAAAAACTCGCTGCACTTCGCGTTGGAAGGCGATGCGAAGAGATCGCAGCAATGCTGACCCCACTTGAAGATCTGCTCGCTACACAAGGGTTCAGAGACCACTCGTAAGGAGAAAGGATAATCCTGCTCAATTTGTCCGTCGAGATGTTGGAGAGACCCGGAATGTGCGTTGCTATCAGAAAGCGGATGATGGAGATAGCCCATTCCCAGACTCTCATAGCTTCTCGACAAAGGGGATAAGACTTGGTTCCTCCCTGTTTGATGATATACTAGACCACTGACATTGTCTGACGATCGCAATATTTCCCAGAGGTAGATAAGCATGAAGGGCCTGCAACGCTAAAAGGACCGCTCTCATCTCTAGGACATTTATATGCAGAGTGGACTCAAAGTCCACGTGCCTTGAAAGTCCTGCCCGAACAATCCCCCCCCCCCACCGTAGGCAGGAGGTGTCCGTGGTCACCGTGGCTTGGGGTTGAGGCGCAAGAAAGGGACGTCCTTCCTGCAAATTTCGAGATTGGAGCCATCACTTGAGAGCATTTCTGCACACACTGCTCACAGGGATCGGAAAATCTAGAGGCTGATGAAGAATCGACCACTGAACTTGCAACGTCCACTGTAAAATTCTCATATGCAGACGAGCACAAGGGATCAGGTTGATAGCTGCTGCCATGGACAGTACAGTTGTGTACCTACCATAAATATAGATGTTCGAGTGTATTCACTGTTGCAGTCATTACACTTGGGTTATCCTGCTGGCAGGCTACCCCGCAGTCGGCCAGAATTCCAAAGTCTAGGTCCGGCGTCGGTTGCTGTCTCCTCTTCCCTGACGTCAGTGCGCCAGGGTTATAAAAGATGCAGCCGACGCCATTTTCTTCAGTTTTTCTTGCCCCAGATGTCAGGTGCCCCCAAATAGGTAGGCTGAAAACATTATGCCAAAAAGCATGTATGTACTAAAATAAACATTTTCTTCATCTACAAGCAAATACACCACATAGGTTGTATAGAATAGAGAAGTACAGAAAAGTCCCAGCAAAGAAAAAGGGGGATGGTGGGTGGGTAACCTGGACTGCAATAGTGAATACATTAACATCTACATTTATGGTAGGTACACAACTGTACTATGTTCGTGTTTCACCGTTGCAGTCATTACACTTGGGTTGAATCCCAAAGCTGAGGTTGGGTGGCTGGGCCAAAATAGGATTAGGAGAGGCTACCAGGCCCTGCAGAACTGCAGCGGCAAAGCCTGCTCTGGATTTAGAGTAGAGATGTAAGTGGTAGTGCTTGGTAAAAGTGTGCACTGAACTCCAGGTTGCAGCCTCTAAAATGTCTTTGATTGGTACTCCTCTGAGGAAGGCTGCTGAAGTGGCTATTGCTCTGGTAGAATGTAGCCTAATGCCCTTAGGCACTGGTTTGCCATATTGTGAATAGCAGAAGCGAATGCAGTGTCCTATCCATTTTGAAATAGTCTGCTTTGAGAAAGGCTTTCCTTGTGATCCTGCAGCATAAGCTACAAACAGTTGCTCAGTTTTTCTGAAAGCTTTTGTCTTGTCCAAGTAGAATCGTAGCTGTCTGTGTATGTCCAAAGTGTGCAGAAGTCTCTCCCCTTTATTCTGGGGATTTGGATAGAATGCTGGTGAGAGACCCTGTCCTGATGAAAAATAATGAAAGGTTCCACTGCCATTAATGCCTGTAACTCTGAGACTCTTCTTGCTGAAGTTATTGCTAGGAGCAGAGCAGTTTTCCATGATAAGAATTTTATATCAGCTGCATTGGCTGGATCAAAAGGAGGCAGTGTGAGTTTTTCTAAAACAAAATTGAGGTCCCAAGAAGGTATTGGTGCTCTCCTTGGGGGTCTTGTGTTTTTTGCCCCTCTGAGGTATTGTCTTAGTAGTGGATGAGAGAAAATAGGAGGTCCCGTATTGTAATGAGCTGAAATGGCAGAGGCATGGATCTTAATTGATGAGAAGGATAGACCTTTGTCCAGCATCTCAGTTAGATATTGTAAAATCTGAGGTATATTTGGAACAAGTGGTTCGACTCCTTGTGCCTGGTTCCAAGCACAAAATCTCTTCCATTTTTCTGCATAAGATTTCCTAGTGCTGGGCCTCCTGGCTTCTAAAATGACATCCATAACATCTTTAGAGAGAGGTGTGGTCTGACTGGCTATATTACCTGCCATGCAGCCAAATTTAAAGTTTTGAGTTGACTGTGCAGAATCTGACTGTTTTTTTTTAGTCAGAAGATGAGGAATTTGAGGTAAAGGCCAGGCTGGGCCTTGAGACAAGCTCTTTAGGATTGGGTACCAGTGCTGGTGTGGCCAGTCTGGGGCAATCAGGATCATATTTGGTTTCTCGTCTGACTTTTAAGAGCACCTTGGGAAGAAGAGGCAGTGGAGGAAAGGCATAAACGGTCAGGGTTTTCCAGCTGAATTATAGAGCATCCACTTTCCATGCTTGTGAGTGATAAATTCTTGTGCAGAATCTCTGTAGTTGGTAGTTGTGAGGGCAGGCAAAAAGATCTATGTCTGGGCATCCCCATTTCCTTGTTATCAGGCTGAAGACCTGTGGATTTAGTTTCCATTTGTGAGGATCCATGAGATTTCTGCTTAGTTCGTCTGCCAGTGTATTTTTCATTCCTGGCAGGAATTGTGCCTGCAGATGTACTTGATAGGTCAGTGCTGTGTTCCACAAAGTCATGGCTTGCCTGCAGAGGGGGTAGGAATGTGTGCCCCCGTGTTTTTGTACCACATAACTGTAGTATTGTCCGTCTTTAGTAATAGTTGTCCTGGATGTAGAAGATCCTTGAAGGCAGTCAGGGCATTCTGTACAGCTAGCATCTCCTTTTGATTGATGTGAAGATGCATTTGCTCCTTGGGCCACATGCCCTGAATACATTTTCCTGCCATGTGTGCCCCCCAGGCATAATCTGATGCATCCATTATTGTCTGCCTGGCTGTGGGTAAGGTGAAAGGCTGTCCCTTGTTGTGGTGACAGGCCAGTGCCCACCATCTAAACTCCTGTTCCAGGCAGGGAATTAGAATATTAGTGTCTCCAGGCTGTGGCAATGTTGAGTCCAAACACTTTTTAGATACCACTGTAGTTTCCTCATATGCAGTCTTGCATATAGAATTAGCAGGATGCCATGAAGCCCAGGGCCTGCAGAATTTTTTTTTGCAGGGAGCTGGGTCTTTGTTGCCATCATTTGAAAGTAATAAGTCGGTTGTCTTTGCTTGTCTGGGCAGTTGTATTTAATCTAGCAACCAGAAATATCTCTTGAGAGGGCACTAGTTTTGATTTTTCGTTTACTGTGTACCCTAGGCAAATTAGTAACCTTTTTACAAATGCCAGATGCTTTAGTAGAATGTCCTTGCTCTCGGTTTGAATAAGGCAGTTGTCCAAGTAGGGATATATTTGAATTCCTCTTAGTTTGCAAAATGCAATTACTGGTGCCAAGCATTTTGTGTGAAGACCCTGGGTGCAGCAGATAAGCCAAAGGGCAGTGCAGAGAATTGGTAATGCATTGAGCCAGCTATGAATCTGAGGCATCTTCTGCAAGATTGTCTGATTGGGACATACATGTATGCCTCCTTGAGGTCCAATGTAACCAACCAAGTCTCCTTGCCCAGCATGGGCACAAGTTGCTGCAGTGTTAATATTTTGAATTTTGGAACATCCAGGAAAGTATTTAGGATTGACAAGTCCAGTATTGGTCTCCAGGCTTTGTCCTTTCTGGGTGCCAGGAAAAGTCTTGAGTAAAATCCTTGTCCTTGCTGTGGTACTCTAAATAGCTCTCATGTCCATGAGAGCAGAAATTTGTTTTTGTACCTCTGCCCATTGGTTTTGTGGCAGGTCCGGCATACCTTTTGATTTTGGAAGGTTGTGAAAGTGGAACCTGTAACCCTGAGAAACAATATTCAATACCCACTTGTCCTGGGTGATCATGTGCCAATTTTGTGAGAAAAGTGCTAGCTTTCCTCCTAAGGGTGCTGTCAAAAGGTAAGTGCTTGGCATTTGTAGAGGAAAGTCATTGGGACTGTTTCCTATAAGGTTGTGATTTGTCTTCTCCTCCTTTGGGGGCTGAAGCACTCCATTGTTTAGGTCTGTATGAGCCTTGGGACTGAGATCTGCCTCTTGGGCATCTATATCTGTCTCTTTGTGGCCTGACACCGGAAAGGACCAATTTTTTGAAGGCCAGTTTCTGCTAAACCTAGGTGGTTGAACCTGTAAGAAATCCTATACTGTCTGCATTGATTTTGCTTTATCCTCCATTTTCTTTAACACCTCTTCTGCCTTAACATCAAACCATGCTGTAGTGGAGCATCCAATAATTTTACTTTAACATGTTCAGGTAAACTTTGTTCTTTCAACCAAGCATACCTTCGAATGACAGAGCCTGTAACTGCGGCTCTACAAGAAGCCTCTAATTAATCAAAACCACATTGCAGAGTATGCTTTCCCACTTGTTCAGCTGCATGCAATAAATCCTGCATTTCCTTAATGTCAGGACATTCTGAGTTTGTAAGCATTTTCTGTTAACAAAAACATGATGTACTGTTGATATTTAAGCATGTGAAACTGGCAGTTTAAAGCCCTTACAGCTAAAGTAGCAGAAGTGTAAACCTTTCCCCCCCCATCTATCCAGATCTCTAGAATCCCTATCAGAGGGAACAGGGCTTTTTTGCAGTGGAAGCCTTAACCCCTTTGGGACCCTGAGATATTGTTTCTGGGTCAGCAGCAGGGATATTATAAAGAAATGTATGAGAGTCTGGAACCCTATAGTACCTGTCTGGCTTGACTGGTGCAGGGGGGTAAAGAATCAGGAGACAGACTGGATTCAGAGAAAACAAACTATATCAAGCACGGGGGGGGGGGGGGGGGGGGGGCCTATGCTGAGGCAATAAAAGAAAATCTCAGAGCCTTTTCTTGGATTCTGAATAATCTGGCTCTCCCAATGGAAATGCTCCCTCAGGGTGTGCAAGGTTTCCCAAAAGAATAATCCACAGGCGGAGAGGCTGAAGGTATAGATTCTTCTGCATCAGAGTCCTCATAGGGAGGGAGAGAATATCCCTGATCTGAGGAGGAATCAGAGGAAATAGAGACATGGTCAGAGGAGTCATAGTCTGTGTCTTGCCTAGGCCGTTTATCAGGAGGGGGATGGGAACCCCTGATCAATGTAATTAGGTCCTCAGCCATTTTAAGCATCTGTTTCTCTGGCATGGATGACTGTCCAGGAGAATGCTGTACTTGTTTCCTTGTCTTTAATGCTGTTTTTGACTTTGCCGTGGCTGCTGTAGTGGACTTAATAGTAAGCTGTGAAGGTCTGAAAACACCCTCAGAAGCCGATGCCTGCTCAGCGGCTCCGGACCCATCTGAGGGAAAAGATTCCACAGGCCCAATACCTTGAGTTTCCAGAGGCCCAAGTGTCTCCACGTGGGAGTCTGGTACGGCCTGTGGCTCTGAGGTCGAGTGTGTCAGGGGCTGCGAAAGCGCCTCACTGAGAACCGGCGACTGGCCTAGAAGAGGCTCCGTCGTTGGTTTTGGACCTCGGATGCCTGTCCTTTTCCTTGTCTTTGCATTTTTTATAAATTCCGGTCGTCTGTTCTGACGGCATTATGTAGTTAAACCTTCGGCCAAAGTAATGCAAAGCAAAATCAAACAGACGTTTGATAGTGCGTTTGTTGAATCTAGCACAAAACCAACAACTAGTAACGTCGTGGTCAGGGCCTAGGCAAGGAATACAGTAAGAGTGAAAATCCTTATGAGGTATTTGCTTTCCACAAGAAATACAATTAACTTTTACGGACATCGGTCTGGAGCAAGAAAAAGTTTCCCCAACGGGGTACTTGGCTTTACTGAAGACTTCGGTTCTGAAATTTGATTTCGAAAATCTCAGGAGTCGGCTGACCGGCACTTGCGAACTGCTTTTGCTTCTGGCACCGCGTGGCAAGAAAGACTGAAGAAAATGGCGTTGGCTGCATCTTTTATACCCCTGGCGCACTGACGTCAGTGAAGAGGTGACAGCAACCGACGCCGGTCCTAGACTTTGGAATTCTGGCCGAATGCGGGTAGCCTGCCAGCAGGATAACCCAAGTGTAATGACTGCAACAGTGAAACACGAACATCCTAAGGCTTTCAGGACTAATTCTGCAAGGGGTGCAGGGGACTGCAGGAGTGCTAACACGAAGTGTCAGGCTGTGTAGTCTGTTTGGGGTTAAGAATGCCCTGGCCTGGAGAGACTCTATTCTCGCCCCTATGAAGTCTAACACTTGAACAGGTTGAAGAGAAGACTTCCTTAAGTTTATGGTAATCCCTAGCCGAGATGATATCCAGAGAAAGAAATATCTGGCTAGCAAGAGTAGATGCCTAGTGGGGGCGGTGAGAAGCCAGTTGTCCAGGTAGTAAAGACCTGAATGCCCTGAAGTCTCAGGTGGGCCACTACAACTGCCATGACCTTGGTGAACACCCTGGGGGCTGTGGTGAGATCAAAGGGTAGGACCCTGAATTGATAATTAGACTGGCCCCTAGCTGAAAGCAGAGGAACCTCCTGGATCGCCTGTCCATCAGAATATGGTAGTACGCATCCTTGTGGTCTATCAAGCACAACTAGTCTTCCTCCTGCAGGAAGGGCAGGATGGAATGAAGCATGACCATCCGGAATGTTTCCTTGGCAGCTAACAAATTCACTGTAGACAAGTCAAGAATCTGCCTTAGGTCCCCCGTCTTTTTTGGTGCCAAATAGAACCTGGAATAGCTGCCTGATCCAGACTGGTCTGGGGGTACCTGCTGGATGGCTCTTTTTTCTAGTAGTTTTTGTATTTCCAAGGCTGCGGCCTCCCTCTGAGTTGGTGGGACATCCAAGAGGTGCCTTGTGTACGGGGGGTTGTTTATGAAGGGAATAGAATAGCCTCTGGATATTATTCGAAGCACCCAGCAATCTGTCGTGATCGACTCCCATTGGGCTAGGTGCATCGAAAAACGCCCCCGACTGCCTCCAGAGAGGAGCAGTCGGGTATAACCCCTTAGGATTGCTGCACAGGTCGCTCTGAAAAAGGCTCACATGACCCGAAGTTCTTCAGCCCCCCCTCTGCCTCTGAGCAGGCGTCCTTGTCCCCCTCTGCCTCTGGGGGAGGAGTCCTGAGCGTTCCGGGACTGCTGACTTTTCCGGAACCACAGCTTCGTTTGCCCTCGCTGGTTTCTGGAGAAGGACTTTTGAGGGTTAGAGAAGCGGATCCAGACTGCTGACAGCATCTTCCCATCTTTCTTGCTCTGGACAAGTGTATCGCGGACAATCTTCCCAAACAGGGTGGAACCGTTAAAGGGTGAGTTAGCGAAGGACGCCTTGAAGGGTCCTGCGAAGTCGCAAAGACGGAGCCAGGCATGACGCCTTAAAGCGATGCCGGACCCGCTAGCCCTAGCGGCTCCCTCAGTGGCATGAGAGAGTAAACGCATGGATGTATTAGACACACGAGAGTGACCATACAAGCCAAAAAGGTCCATTTATCCTCGGCCAACATGGACTCAGGGGGAGACTCAGCGTACTCCTTCACGAGGTCCTACTGCAGTCGAATTACGTGGGCCAAGTAATTCAGCGCTCTTATAATAAAGGTGGCTGAAGCAAAAGTCCGCTTTCAAAGACTGTCCATAGACCTGGACTCCTGCAAGTTCCTTTTTTGTGGCCTCCGCCACCACCATGGCATCAGCCGGGGAACCTTTGTTCCAAGAAGCTCTATTTGCCGGTGGACTCCGTATTTTGTCAGGTCTTTTGGGTATAGACACCACAGTGTCCAGTTCCATCCATGCTCTGGTGGTGATAAGGTCCACCAGAGGGTCGGCCGGGGGAGACACCCAAGAGGTAGATGGGCCTGTGTCAAACGCCTCCCAAAATAGAGACTCGTTAGAGGAAGGTTTTTGGGCGGACCCCCCCCCCCCCCCCGGCTAAGGATTTCCATAATGTCTCCAAAGGAGACATCTTCGGGGGATGATTTGGGTGAACCTTCCCCTAAGTCTGTATCCTTAGTGAGGGACTCGTGGGAGTCCAAGTGCCTTCTCTTACACTGGCGTTCATGAGGGACCTCCTCAGGTGGAATCTTCGGGGAGGGCTCACAAATGGTTTCTTGTTCCTCCAAGGGAAATGTCTGGGGCGCAATGGACACAGGCTGTCCCTAGGGGGACTGAATGACGGAAGACAAACCCAACTACGAGGGAGCAGGGATGGACCCAGAGGACAGAGTGAGGGGTCTCGATCCTCCAGAGAACCCTCTCCACAACGAATGCCGAGGGAGACCCAGCCTCCCTGAAACTGGTAGCAGAGACCCTCGGATCTGACGAAGGGATCGGAGCCGAAGATGGAACGGTCGGACCCAAAGGGACGGTATGCCCTGACCACAACTGAACCGATTACACACTCATCCCCTCAGATCAGACACCCAACTCTCGACTCAGAGAGCTCGGCTCAGACAGACTCGAGGGCATGGCCGGCGTCAAGGCCGAAGGCACCATCGGCGCCAACCCCCTGACTCCGGGGCTCTTCGGATCCATAGACACTGATATCAGATGGTGGATCGGACAAAGAGCTATTGGGGTGAAAAAAGGAGCCGAACTCCCCACACCGGGGGGGGGGGCCAGCAATACCCCCCATCTGCATTTGAGTTTGTAGAAAGCCTTCGCATCATCCGATCCATGTCTGATTCAGCGATGCTTCTGGTTGATCTGGAGGACACCAACAACACCGGCCGGGAAAGCCGACGTGAAGACGACCTCGAGGGTGGCCTAGCCTCCTCCTCTGGCTCCGAAGAAAAACGTGAACGGAGCCAAGGAGAGGATGGCCTGGGAACTTTTACTGGAGACAAGATTACTTTAGCAGGAGGGGCTGTTGGATCTAACTCAGCCTGTCACTTGCGGCTCCTCTATCTTTATCCTTATCCACATGTCTCTATCCCTGTGCTTTTCTTTAATCTTCTTGGCCTCTTTCTCTCCCTGTGGTAAGGTGGGAGAGAGAGTCCCAGACAGGGGAGAAGGGCCAGAAGGCTGAACAGCCACAGCTGTGGCTGGTAAGGAAGCTGAAGAAGAGGCAGAAGTTGATTCTGTGGCTATAAGACCTGCCAGAATCAACTTATTCCTGTGATCTCACAGGGCTCGAGGGTTGAAGGCCGCACAAATCTTGCGGCCAGAAGACAAATGGGCCACCCCCAAGCAAACTACAACCAGAGTGTGACCATCGGCTGGAGACAGCTTGTGGCCACACACTGTGCACTTAGAGAAAGTCACTTTCTGACATCCTAAAGAACACACACGACGGGCGAGAAGGGAGGCCTACACTAACTGAAAGTTTTCAACTTTCAGACATGGAAAAACCCAATAACTATTGTGGACAACTAATAATTTACCTCAAAATTATCAAAAAGGGCACACACAAATCAAGTTTTAGAGAAAAAACCCTGACATTTGCCTGGAGCTCAATCTCGTGCTGGCGAAGCCACGGCAAATGAGATCTGAGGAGTGGAACGCGGTTGCAGTGCAGTATGGGTAGGGAGGAGCTTGGAGCTCAGATCTTTCTGCTTGGTACGCTGCCAGCTCGGATCCGTATCGGATCCGTAACCCACAGGTTGCTGATCAAATTAAGTTAACTACTTCAGATAGCTTTTTGAGCATAGTAAGTGAGAGAAGAGGTATAGCCAAAAGAAGAAAGGGGGCTGGAGGGAAGGTAACCAGGACTGCAACAGTGAATACACTTGAACATCTACATTTATGGTAAGTGTACACAACTGTTCTTAGTGTTTCACTGTTGCAGTCATTACATTTGGGTAGATTCCCAAAGCTAAGGTTGGGAGGAGGAATTTAAATATAATTAGGACCAGCTATAAGGCCCTGCAAGACTGCAGTGGCAAAACCAGCTCTGGATTTAGGAAAATTGGCAAATGATAATGCTTGGTGAAATTATGTACAGAGCTCCAGGTAGCAGCTTCTAGGATGTCTGTAGTAGGGACACCCCTGAGAAAGGCTGTAGAGGTAGATGCCGCCCAGGTTGAATGGGGTCTGATGCCCTGTGGGATAGGTTTTCCATGGTGCTTATAGCAGAAATGAATGCAGTGGCCTATCCATTTTGAAATGGTTCGTTTTGAAATAGCTTTCCCCTCTGTCCCTGCAGCAAATGCCACCAGCAGTTCAGATTTACTTTGAGGTTTAGTCCTATCCAAGTAGAATCTAAGCTGTCTCTGCACATCTAGAGTGCAGTATTCGTTCCTTTTTGTTCTGTGGGTTAGGAAAGAAGGTAGGCAAATGAATGAACTGATTAAGAGCCACACTGGATGCCACCTTGGGCATGAAGGAGGGATTGGTTCTGAGGGACACCCTGTCTGCATGAAAGATGATGAAAGGGTCCACTGCCATAAGGGCCTGTAATTCAGATACCCTTCTTGCAGAAGTGATTGCTAAAAAGAAAGCGGTTTTCCAGCAAAGAAATTTTAAATCTGCAGTAGCAGCTGGCTCGAAAGGAAGAAGAGTGAATTTCTCCAAGCCAAAGTTAAGATCCCAGGCTGGAGTTGGAGCCCTCCTGGGAGGCCTTAAATATTTGACGCCTCTGAGGAACTGCTTGAGCAGTGGGTGAAAGATGAGTGGAGGCGCTGTGCTACAATGAGCTGAAATGGCTGAGGTATGAATTTTGATGGAGAAAAAAGGCCCTTATGAAGCATCTCAGTCAAGTATTGTAGGATTTGAAATAAATTGGACACTGCTGCGTTCATTCCTTGAGACTGGTTCCAGGCACAGAATCTTTTCCATTTTGCAGCATAAGATTTTCTAATACTAGGCCTCCTTGCCTCTAAAATATCCAACACTGATTTATTGAGGAATGGAAAAGGCAAGATTAGGTAATTAGCCAGGCTGCTACTAGGTTCAGGGTTTGCAGCTGAGGGTGCAGAATTTGAATCTCCTGCCGAGGCAACAGGGAAGGAGTCTGAGGCAGGTGCCATGGAGCCAAGCGTGACACAATGCGCAAGAGTGGGTACCAGAGTTGGCAAGGCCAGTCTGGTGCAATTAAATTCGTCCTTGGCTTGTCCTGTTTGATCTTTAGTAGTACCCTGGAGAGCAGAGGCAGAGGAGGAAAGGCATAAACTGATAGGTTTTTCCAGCTGAAGGATAGAGCATCCACTTTCCAGGCTAGCTTGTGGGGAATCCTTGTGCAAAATTTGTCCAGTTGATGGTTCTGGGGGGGGGGGGGGGGGTTTCCAGTTTCCACTCGTGTGGGTCCATGAGGTTTCTTAGTCCGTCTGCCAGTGTATTTAGTTTTCCTGGCAGGAATTGAGCTTGTAGATTCACTTGGTACCTCAAGGCTGTGTTCCACAATGCCATGGCTAGTCTGCATACGGGGTAAGAATGTGTACTCCCCTGCTTGTTTATGTACCACATGACAGTGGTGTAGTCAGTCTTTACCATTAGTTGTCCTGGAAGAATGTGGTCCTTGAAGGCTGTCAGGGCATTCTGTACAGCTAACATTTCCTTTTGATTTATGTGCAGGTGCATTTGACTTGGGTTCCATTTGCCCTGAATGCACTTCACTGCCACGTGAGCCCCCCATGCATAATATGAGGCATCTGTTAAGATTTGGGCAGCAGGGGGTAATGTGAATGGTAGTCCCCTGTTTTGGTGGCAGGCCTCTGCCCACCAAAGGAACTCTAGGCATAGGCAAGATACGACAGGAATCCTTGCTTCTAGATCCTGTGAATGTTGACACCATATTGCGATACCATTGTAGTTTCCTCATATGCAGCCTCGCATATGGAATTAGAGGAATGCAGGAGGCCATGACCCCAAGGCTTGCAGTATTTGAATTGCAGATAACTGGATTTTTGTGGCCACTTGTTTGAAGAAAGTTGTCAAATGAATCCGCTTCTCTGACGTGAGGAAAGCCATCTGGGAAGTTGTATTCAAACTTGCTCCCAGGAATATAATTTGTCGACAGGGTACCAGGTGGGATTTCTTTTAGTTTATGATGAACCCCAGACAAGTCAGTAACCTTTAAACAAAGGCCAGGTGATTCAAAAGAATGTCCTTGCTTTCTGCCAGAATTAGACAATCGTTCAGGTATGGGTATTATTTGAGTATTTCTTCCCCTGCAAAATGCAATGACTGGAGCTAGGCACTTTGTGAATACCCTGGGAGCACTAGATAAGCCAAAGGGCAGTGCAGAGAAATGATAGTGCATGTAGCCTGCTTTGAAGCATAGGTATCTTCTGCAAGACTCCCTGATAGGGATGTGCAGGTACGCTTCTTTTAAGTCTAGTGTTGCCAACCATGCATCCTTGCATAGCATAGGAAGCAGCTGAAGAGTCAGCATTTTTAATTTTGGAATCACCAGAAAGGTGTTTAGAATAGAAAAGTCCAGGACAGGACGCCATGTACTGCCTTTTCTGGGTACCAGAAAAAGTCTCGAATAGAAACCTTGTCCCTTTTCCTCTTCTGGTACCAAATGAATAGCCCCCATGTTTAAGAGGGAGAGTACTTGATTTTCGGCCTCCACCCACTGATTTGGGGGTAGATCTGGCCACCCGCTTGGTGTTGGTAAAGTGTGGAAGTGAAATCTGTATCCTTGGGACACTATTTAAAACCCATTTGTCCTGGGTAATGAGTTCCCAGTTTTTGGCCTGCAGACCAATCTTTCCACCTAAAGGAGCATTCAGTTGGGAAGTGCTTGGAAGTTTTAAAAGCAAGTCATTAAGACAGTTTTCCATAGGGGGGGGAGAAGTCTTACTACTCCCAGGTTTGGGTGCAGAAACCCCCCCACTGCCTAGTCTTGTGTGTCCCTTGGGACTGAAACCTGGGGTTTCTACTGTCTGGATTTGGCTTGAGAAGACCTGGAAGGGGGTGGAAAGTACCAATTTTTAGAGTGCCAGTGCCTACTAAATCTAGGAGGCTGAACATGTAAGAAATCTTTAACAGTTTGCATAGATTTAGCTTCATCTTCCATCTTTTTAAGAACTCCCTCAGCCTTGTTGCCAAACAGGTGATCCTGATTTAAGGGAGCATCCAACAATTTAGCTTTAACATGATCAGGTAAACCTTGCTCCTTAAGCCAAGCATGCCTTCCGAGCACAGACCCAGTAACAGCAGCCCTGCAAGAGGCCTCTAATGAATCAAATCCACATTGCAAAGTACTTTCTCCAACCTGTTCAGCAGAATGCATTAAATCCTGTAATTCTTTATTTTCAGCACAGTCAGGAAGTAACATTTTCTGTTTAAGCAATCCAATAACATGCTGTTGATACTTTAACATATTAAACTGGCAGTTTAAAGCCCTAATGGCCAAGGTTGCAGAAGTGTAAACTTTCTTACCCCATCTATCCAGTGCCCTGTAGTGTCCATCAGAGGGGGTAGGATTTTTAGCAGTAGAACCCTTAATGCCCATGGGTCCCTGTGAAATAGTCTCTGGATCCACAATAAGATTTCTAAAAAGGAACTTGTGAGAATCAGGAACCCTGTAATGTGTCAGGTTTTCTGGGACCAGGAGGCAAAGAATCAGGGACCAAACTAGACTCTGAAAAGGCATCAACAATGTCTAGTACAGGAGGTATAGCTAAAGGCCTATGCCGAGGCAGGAGTAAGAAATCTCTAAGCCTCTTTTCTGAATCAGAAAAATCCTGGCTTTCCCAGTGGAAATGCTCCCTTAGATATGTAACGTCTCACCAAAAGAAAAATCCTCTGGAGGGGAAGCAGAGGGAATAGAGTCCTCTGCATCAGAATCCTCATAAGTAGATAAGGGCAAATCCAGATCAGAAGAATCAGAAAAATTAGAATCCTGGCCAGAAGATTCATAAACAACTTCAGTCCTAGGTCTCTTAGGTGGGGGAGGTTGGCTTCCCCTGATTAGAGTTATAAGATCTTCAGCCATTCTTATCATTTGTTATTTAGGCATAGAGGCCTGAGCATGCGGCCTGGGCTTCGGTTTCTTAGGCATGGTTCGAGATTTTGGCCTAAATGAAGGAGAAGGTGTCTGCTTAATATGCAAGTCCGTAGTCCTGTATACACCCTCAGAAGCCAGTGCCTGCACAGCGGCTCCAGACCCATCCAAGGTAGACACATCCGCAGGTTCCACAGTTGAAGTATCTCGCAGCATACCGGACGCCAAATGGGGCTCAGAAGAGGCCTGCGAGTCAGAAGTAGCAGGTATTGGGGGTTGCGAAAGCGCCTCACTGAGTACTTGCAACAGGCTTAGGAAAAGCGCTGTCGGCAGCTTTGGACCTCGACGGCCTGTCTTTATCTTTGTGTTTTTTTGGACTCCTGGTAGTCGTATGGCTAACAGATGACATTTCTGGATAATTAAACCAAGAACAGAAATATTTAGAAGCGAAAATATACCAACGGATAGTGCACTGATTAAATGAAGCACAAAACTGACAGCAAGGTATGTCATGGTCAGAGACTAGGCAAGGAATACAGTACGAATGAAAATCTTTGCGAGGTATTTACTTTCCACAAGTAATGCAATTAACTTTTACTGACATAGGTAAGGAGCAAGAAAGTTTCCCCAATGGGGTACTGAGCTTTAGTTGAAGACTTCGGTTCTGAAACTCGAAAACGAAAATTTCAGGAGTCGGCTGGCCGGCATTTGAGAACTGCTTCTGCTTCGGTTGTCGCACGGCAAGAAAGACTGATGTAATGGCATTGGCTGCATGTTTTATACCCCTGATTACCTGACGTCATGGAAGAAGGGACAGCAACCGATGCAGGACCCAAGACTTTGTTAATCAGGCTGACTGATGGCTACTGCAAGCAGATAACCCAAATGTAATGGCTGCAACAGTGAAACACGAGGAACATCAGCTTTTGCAGAATAATGTTAAAACAACTTAAGAGCAGTAAGGTAACAGAGATGGAGTTTCTTTAACAAGTGGAGGCTGAAAAACAGTGATAAATTCAGCCAAGTAAATAAATGCAGCACAGAAGTGTTACAATATCACTGAAAAAGAGCAAGTGCAAAAAATATACTTGTATCAGCTTTGTAGGTCCAGATGGTTTTAGAAGTAGAAATCCAAGTCTTGCAGTCACAGCTGCCCAAGCCAGGCACAAGGAAGCTCTGAATAAATGAGATTCTCCAAAACACTCCGCTTCGGCTTGCTGAAGTCCTCCGTTCTGTTGCTCTTACAACTGCAAATGGGTCCTGCTGCCAGGCAACACAATGCAAAAATGCAAGCGACAGAAACACGCAAATCTGATTTCTGTAAAATGGAATGGACTTACTCTACTGGGTGTACAAACAAAATACCACAAAACGCCGTTCAAGACAAGATGCCAGCAAGACGAACAGACCACTGGCATGAATCTAAACTCACCAATGGTAAGTCGGATCCCTGGAATCAGGATTTGGGAACACCACCTCCAGGTACGCAGCTGCCACTAAAAAGTTAAGTGATACACACATTCTTCAATGCTGACAGCATTGGGGGAATGGGTGAAGATTCTGGAAAGTCCATTTGTAACAGTTTGCAATACTTTATGAGGGACTGTGAAACCTCAGTATTCTCCCACTGAACACACTGTCACATTCAGAAAATAGTTTCAGAGGAAGGATACAACCCTCCCCAAGAAGAATGCTATAAAGTGCTCTCCTCTGAATCTGAAATCAGAGGAGAAACCACTGCACCCATCCCTTCGTCCTTCTGTCCAGACTTGATCTTGAATCTCTTCAGGAAAAGAGGCGTCCCTTTGTCTTTTACCAGGAACAGTCTTATAAGAATCAACATCCTGAATTAGATCCAGATCTAGTACATTACTCCTGTCCAGGGAAATTTGAGCAAGAGCAGATACACGTTTAGTTTTCTGTTTCTTTTTGACATGAAATGGGACCAACAGCGTTGCTAATGATAGTAACAGCTTCCCCAGGGTTGGATACAACATTCTGACTACACAAGGAAGATTTCCCTGCTCCCTCTCCCAAGACCAACATGAGTGACTCTCCCTTGCCCACTGACGGGATCAAAACATACAGAAGACGTGGCTAATTCAGTGTCCATAGTGGCTAAAGGTACAACAGAGGAGCTTGGGGATAAAAGATGAGTGGTCTGAGGAACCAGCTTTGGCCACAGCAGTCAGTACCCACCTGTGGCTGAGGAAAACTACTAGCCTGATATGGTGACAAATGCGGTTTGCTTTACTTTCTTTTTGCGACTGGAAAAAGGACTGTGGAACCAGTAGGTTTTTTTTCCATAGTCAAGACAAAAAAGTTGCCTCTTTCTTGGAGAAAATAAGCAGCATAGGCCAGAAATATTTAAAGTTGTAAAAAAGTCACATTTTCCTTAATAGAAACATAGTAAACAATTTAATACACTTTGCAGCCCCAAAAACTAAAATAACAAATTTCCCCCAGAGAAAAAGTGATTTTCAACAACTTTTAAACTGACAGGAAAGAAATAGGCTCTTGTTCAAAAATACAATTAAGTCTCAAGACAATAGTTATGTACTTGCCTATTTCATTATTCATCACGTCTGGGTCTTGGATCCGATCTGGTACTTTTACAGAGCCGATTCAAGGGTCACGCTCCTCCCAACTCCCACAATCCTTTTCTACTTTCTAACCCTCAGATAGAGTTTGCTGACCAAGAACATGAAAACACCAGGGCACCGGACTATCCAACTAGAAAGACAAAAGCATTAGAACAAGAGGTGGTAGCTCAAGGGCTCAAAACCTCAGCCTCTCCAGAACCACCAGAAACATGGAAGGGAGATGGGAATTTATGAATAATGAAATAGGATAATACAGATACCAAGTTATGGTAAGTATATAACTTTTAATCTGATGTTATCCATTTCATTATTCATCACGTATGGGTCAAAATCCCCAGCTACAAAGCCTCTCGGGCCGCCATAAAGAAAGACATGCCTGTGCACTGTGGAACCAAAAAATGCTCTGCTTCTGGAGATCACATCCAGTTTATAATGAGCAACAAAAGCATGAGGGGTGGACCAAGTGGCCACAGCACACATCTCATCTAAGGACATCCTGGCGGACCAGGCCGAAATAGTAGCCACTGACCTAAATGAATGCACCTTAGGAGGACAAGACAGCTCCATCTTTCTTACAGAGTAAACCAGGGAACTACAACTAGAAATCCATTTAGAAATCATTAATTTAGAAACTGCTTGGCCATGTCTGTTCAAGGAAAAAGCCACAAATAACTGGTCAGATTTTCTGAAGGATTTAGTCCAATGTAGAAATCTCAGCTGTCTATGTACATCCAAGCTATGGAGGAGATATTCACGCTTAGAGTGATTAGGAAAGAAAGCAGGCAACTGGATATACTGGCTGAGATTTCTTTCAGTAGCTATATTAGACATAAAGGAGGGGTTAGTTCATAAAATCACCCTTTCCTTAATGAAAAACATCTATGGCTGTTTAGAAGACAAGACCTGCAATTCAGAAACCCTCTTGGCCAAGGTAATGGCTACCAGAAAGGCAGTTTTCCATGAAAAATGTCTGAGATCATATGAATGAGCAGGCTCAAATGGACTTTGGGTGAGAGATTGCCACATCAATGTCAAATCTCAAGGAGGGGCGGGATCTTTGCCTGGAGGCCTAAGAAGAAAGATGCCCTTCATTAAGACCCTACATAACCTAGAGAAAAAGGTGGGTCCAGTATTTGCATGAAAATTAGAAATGTCCGCCAAATGCAATTTGACAGTCGAAAAGCTGGCTCCCTCCTGAAACAGGGATGTTAAGAAAAGGATATCAAGTATAGGAGCTGAAAAAGGGTCCAGATTTCATTCTACTGCCCAAAAAGAAAATCGTTTCCACTTACTATGGTAGACCTTTTGAGTAGAAAGCTTCTGCAAGGCCAGAATAATTTTCCTGACTGAAGAAGCCAGCCTGGACTGCTTTACTATGACGGGAAGTGGAGAAAACACGCAGTCAGGCAACATGACCAGAGATTGGGCGGTGGTTCTGATGGGTGAAACATGAGATCTGGAATGGGATCCAGTATCCAGAGAGTATACTTGAGACCTGTGGAAGGGAAACCACACCTGACGAGGCCAGAAGAGAGCAATGAGCAACATGGAACTCCCTCAGTCTGAAGGCTTTCTGAAGTATTTTGGGGGTCAAAGGAAGGGGAGGGTAAGCACAGAGGAGATCCAGGGGCCAACTGTGTACAACAGCGTCCCTTGGGGACTGACACTCTGGGGGAATCATGGCAAAGTACCTACTGCATTTGTTTTTCAACGGGGGTGCAAAAAGACTACAGCAAGGTTGTCCCCGAGTGAAAATCTGAGATGCCAGACTGACTGAGGGATCACTCGTGCACAGTCAAGACAGATTTGCTGAGCTTGTCTGCCAAGACTTTGGACTCCCCGGATATGTGTTGCAAGGAGAAAGCGACTAGAATGGAACACCCATTTCCATACACTCATGGCCTCCCTGCACAACAGGTATGAGAGTGTTCCCTCTTGTGTTTACATACCAGACCACCAACATGTTTTCTGTATGAATCTCCACTGTTCTCAAAGGAAGGCAATCCTGAATGGCTTGCAATAAGAGGACTGCCCTCATCTCTAGGACAATTAGTTGCACTTTGGTCGCCAAGGAGCATTATGTGCCTTGGGTAGTCCTGCCCTGAAAATGACCCCTCCACTCCAACAGGGAAGCATCCAAGGTCACTGTGGGTGGGGGAAGAGAAAACGGCCTGCCCCAAAGGAGATCCTCTGATTTAAAGCCACCACTGCAGATGCAGTCTGCAAATGGGAGTCAACGGAATAGGCATGGACACTGGATGAGACAGACTAGACCATTGCACCACCAGCATCCATTGGAGCACCAGCATGTATTATCTCACTAGAGGAACGAGGAGAATAGCCACCAACATGGAACCCAGTGCTCTCAAAATGAGGTGTGCCTGCGACAATGCTATCTCCAAGATGGTCCTGACCTGCTGCTTAATCAAGCCCACCCTATGGGGAGACTATGCTGCAACCACTGACTGTGTTGACACGAGTCTCAATGAACTCTAGGCTTTGTAATGGAAACAGCTTCTACTTCACCATGTTGACGGCCATCCCTAGTCTTTTGAAGGTGTTTAAGAGGTAGTGTGCGACAAACCAGCAGATGCCTTATAGAAGCTGTGAGGAGCCAATCGTCCAGGTATGGAAAGAGCTGAAATCCTTAAAGCTTCTGGAGAGCTGCTGTGACTGCTAAGCATTTGGTAAACACCATGGGGGCTGTGGAAAGTCCAAATCATAGAGTTCTGAACTGAAAATGATTAGCTCTGACACAGAAGCACAGGTGCCTCCTGGAGCACCTGTCTATCTTGATATGATGGTAGGCACCCTGGAAGTCTATGGGGCATAACCATTTGTCCTTCTGCAGTAGAAGTAAGATGAACTGAAGAATGACCATTCAGAACTTTAACTTCCTGACCCATAAGTTCCGTTTGCCAAGGTCCAAAAATTGGACATAGGTCCCTGGTCTTTTTTGGCACCAAAAATTAAGCGGGAATAAGTTCTGGATCCTCCTCCTGTCGGGACCTCCTGGATGGCTCTCTTATAGAAGTGCTAGAATTTCTCATTGGGCCAGTTCTCTCAGATTAGGTGGCACATCAGGAAGAACCTTCTTGGTAATTGGGGATGGTTGGGAAAAGGAATGTACTAATCTTAGATGCCCAAGAACTTGGGTGCAAAAAAAACAATCCCAACTGTCTCCAGGGCAGGAGAACCCAGAAACACCTCAGGGGAGCTGAAATATCTTCTCAGAGAAAGGTTCTCTGGGCCCTGATTTTATGGACCCCCTCTGCCGCTAGGGCAGCGTCTACCATTAAATCCTCTTCCCCTGCCTCTAGAAGAGGAATCCTCTGGAACATCTTGCCTGCGACTTGAAGAACCAGTGTTTCTAACTTGCCTGTTGGATTTTGGAAAAGGACCTTTGGGGGAGCAGAAAACTTGATCCCAATCAGAGTCTTGCCCTCCTGCTCACTGTGACTTAAGGTTTCTTTGACAGAAGGTCCAAATAGCAAGGAACCATCGAATGGTGAATTAGTAAAAAAAGACACTGACGGGGTCTGCAAACCCGCATAACCTCATCCAGGCATGACGCCTGATGGCAATGCTTGCACAGGCTGCTCAAGAGGTACCTTCCTCCACATTGGAAATTAACCTCATGGAGGAATTAATAGAAGAAAAAGAGTAGTGAGCATGGGAGATAATTTTTCGAGGTCCTTCGTTGGCATCAACTCTGAAAAACTTGGGTGAGCTCAGAGACCAGATCTCTCTGGAAGAAGGTAAAATGCACCTACAGCTGTCATGTCAAAGGTGGCTGAAGTATAAACCTGCTTCCCATGTCTGTCAATTGCCCGAAATTCATGGTTTGGAGGATGGGCATTGGAGCTCTGCTCTGCCAGCTCCTTTTTTGTGACTGCAGCAACAATAGTATTGACTGGCACTACCTTGCTCCAGTGCACTCTGTCTGCGGGAGGATTCAAAAACATATATGCTTTTTTAGGAACAGGTTCCACAGTGTCATGTTCCTTCCATGCCCTGTGTGCAATGAGATCAATAAGATTGTCTGCTTGGGGAGGGGGAGCAAAAAAGGTACATGGGCCCATCCTGAACACCTTCAAGAACACAAATTCCTCTGAAGGAGGGGGCTGGGGAGGCCAACTGTCTTTCTGCTTCAACAGCTCCAGAATGTCCCCGAAGGAGAAGGCATCCAGCAGAGATCTGGGGACCCGTCCCCTTCATCAAAATCCATCTTCTCAAGGGACTCCATAGGGGAATCTAAGTGTCTCCTCTTGCACAGTCTATTCCAAAGTGGCTCTTCTGTAAGGGGCTCAGGAGAGGCCTCTGGAGAGAACCCCTGGGGTTCCTGATGCCTGAAGGCCATCTCGGGAGGGCTGCCCCTGGACAGAATGAATGGGCTCAGGACACTTGACAGCGATGGGCTGTGACATTCCCTGGAGGATGCTGCCCCAAACTTGGGGAAGGTCTGCTCTACCACGGAAATGCCAGAGAACTCGAGGAAACCTCAATCCTGTCCCCTGTAGCCGACACCACACAGGAAGTGGGAGCAGAGCCTGCCCTGAGCTGTTGAAGGCCAATACCCCCAAACGAAGGGAGCAATCTGAAAAACCAGAGCCTCTTCCCAGGGACCTGGCGCCAACCTCTCAGAGCAGAGAACAGCTGTGGTCCAAAGATACAGGGACCAAGCTAGTCAGAAACTCTAGAAGAATGGGGAAAACTGACATCCCAGGATCCCCCAATGCCACCCTAGGGAAATCCAGGACCTGGGATTCCAAAACCGCAGGAATTGGAAGAGATGCCAATTTAGGAGCTGGGGATCTCCGAGCCCGAATGGGATGTGGACGCCAAAAGACTCATCTCTATCTGGGCCCTAACGAAACTTCTCATCATCCTGTCATGCCTGAAGGTAAGATGCTCCTGGGGGATCTGGAAGAGGCTGAAGAATGAGTGGATTTAGAAAGGGAAGCCAGCCAGGATCCCACCACCACTCTGTGGCATTCCCGATCCAGGGAACGAATCTTATGTCTAGGATCCGCAAACTTCAGATCACTAGGGGATCCAACTGGGGAGCAATACCCAACTCTGAATCAGACGAACACAATGGATCCAAACACTGTAGATTAGCCTGCCTTGGATCCGAGGGAGATGAGGGAATGGTGACAGCATCCTAGGGGTCCCTGATGAAAGGAGGCTTTGGCTCCAGAAGACTGATCCTGAGCCTTCGGATAAAATCCAAGAGGACTGCTTCGGATCTGAGGGACTACGATCCAAGAGTCTAGGCTGTTGTTGGGAAGCCAGAGGGGAAGCCCCTGGGAAGGCAGATGAGGCTTTCCTTGCTGTCACTAGAGGAGGGGGAGCCCAAAACAAAGGGACCACCTTGTACCATGCCCTTGAGCAGCAGTTTGTTCTGGCAATCTGCCAATACCAGAGGACTGAATGCGATGCAAACTGAACATTAAGCCTCGAGGTGATCAGATCCCAGACAATAAACACACTTCTTGTTGGTGTCAGAATTACACATCTTACACCCTCAAGAACAACATATTTTAAACCCAGTAGCCTTCTCTCTCATAGTCCCACCCCACACACAGAGAAAACAAACCTAAACTACCCACACAACTACTGAACAAGTCGCAGGGACCAAACACACCACCAAAGAAAAATAACTACCACAAACCCCAAAAGCCCCAAAAACCTAGACTAAGGGGAAGAGATGAGGAAAAAGGTGCCAAGCACTGAAAGGGAAGGAAGGGCAAGAAAAAACAGACAACTAATGCTGCAAGACAGCTATAAAGGGAGGAGAGGAATAGAAAGAAACTGGCTAGACTAAACTCCTCTAAAAATAGAAAATATAACACTTAACTGAAGAAAAATCCTTAACCAACGCTGCAAGCCTGGAATCATGTCTGTAGCTAAATGCGGCAAATGACATCTCAGGGTTAGAAGGTAGAAAGGGATTATGGGAGTTGAGAGGAGCTTGAGACTTAAATCTGCTCTGTAAAGTGTCAAATCGGATCCAAGATCCAGACGTGATGAATGAAATGGATAACATCAGATCAGTCCATTAAAACAAACTCTTAATATAAAAACAGCTTTCATTACTAGGAAAATACAAATAAGCAATAAATATTTAAATGTAGAAGGTTTTTCCCCCAAAGGGAACTTATATGGCCAGCAATGGAGCAGTACAAGCCTATCATAGCTCGAGAGCCCACAGAAGGGCACCCTCTTCAGTGGCAGGAAAGCTCTGAAGGGCTTTGCACTCAAACCATTGTTTTTAGGCAGCTCAGCTCGAGCTGCTTGACATCTTTCGAGTGTGGAAGATGCCCTGAAGTTCTGTAAGCTAGACAGCGGTTACATCCTTGGCAGGACACAACCTATATAACCAAGTCTACTGCAGCAGTGATCAATAAGATTACCAAATGTTGCAGAATACACTTTTCCCCCAAATCTAGCAAAAGCTTTCCCAACCTCGTCAGGAGAAGGATTACCATTCGCCAATGATTAGCAACAGCTGAGATCACTAAAGAATAACTGCCGAGTCTGCTCTGGGATGAGTGCATAAAGTTAGTCAACCCTAGGTTTTTATACAATCTACTTGCATTCTTGGGGTCAGCAATCTTGCTGTCACACAAGTTACAGGCTGTAACAATAACATCCTCCAAAGTTGAAATGGCAGGAGGAATTTGGTTGGTTCTGCCAATTACAGTTGCAATAAATCCCAATACTACTTCAAGGACTGTGGGATATCACTATGTTCCCAGTGAAACAACCAATTTATTATGGAAATTAGTTTCAGAGAAAGAATCCTTCAAAGGGACTGTCCAAAGACGACTCAGAATCTGAACCAGGTCACACCAACAGCCGGAGTGGATGCGTCTAACCCCTGCTCCATAGTGGCTGTACGAACTATACCAAAGAGGGAAAGTGAAAAAAGATAAAGGATTTAGGGAACCAGTCATGGTGCAGTCACCCACATGCAGATGAGGCATATCAGCAGTCTGCTGTGACGGCAAAGATTGTCCAGTAATTTACTTTTTTGTGGCTAGAAGGTAGCCACTGGGGAACTGGTATGATGTCAGTGGCACAAATGAGACGCCTGGGCCAAGCTTCAAATCCCTGGCAAGGTTAACCACAGTAGACTGTGGTCAAATAGCCGACTGCCATGATGACACTGACCCCACAGGGACAGTTCAAACAGAAGATCCCCAAGCTGTCTCACTGGTTTCTAAATCAACCTGGAAGAGGGAAGATGCCCTGTCAGGATAACAGCAAAGGAAGGTGACTCAGCCAATACCGATCAAAGGATGTTCCCTAGGTTTGAAGGGGGAGACTGCTACTGCAACAGTGAATATACTTCCAGCATCTATAATTACACAAGTTCCTTACAAAACTAGTGCATCAGTTAATAATATGATGAGCATAGTATAATCACCCTTGGAAGGAATCTCAGACTTTACAGACCAGTGAGTGATTGGACCTCAGTGGACCATTGCTGCAGAAGCTTTTGCAGAACAGCCGTATTATAATGCCTGGAAAAAATGAGTGACCTGACTGTTTCCAGCATGGACTGTGGATTGTACTAAGGAAGGCAACTGTGGCTGTAGTAGCCTTAGCTCTCAGCCTCACAGTCCTGAAGTTGAGATGTGCAAGTCACTCCCTGAGGAACAATAAGACTGGTTCCATCCATACTAAGCTCACCAAAAGGAAGAACCAATGTTTCCAGGGCCAAATAGATGCCAACAGCAGTATTTTCTCTCATCTGTTACCTCCTTTAGTGGGATTTGGCTTTATTGGCCTGAAATTGTCCATTAAAACGACTTCAAATGTAAAAGTCATGGGCAATCAGAATTGCCATATAGCTGAAACACCTGATGTTCATAAGGGTTCTTTGCATATATCCCATGTGCCTCTGTTGCAGGAGGTTAGGGAGGTCACTCATTGGAAGTTCTAGCTTGGCTGGAGTTTTCATTTAGTTTTTTCTGATTGTTTTTAAGACCCTGGAATTAAATATTAGAAGACAAAGAAAAACCTACACAAGTTATTCAGAAAGAATCTGTTGCCTAAGGCTCCCTGAAAGGGTATCTTGGGGCAAAATATCAAAGTGGTTTCCTTTCTGAAGCAAAAGTCTACTTCTGGCATATCCCACCTGTGGGCCAAGTCTAGAAATACACTAGTCGTGTGAGTCTTCTTCTGTCATACTCAGCTGGCCTACTGACTCTTAAGATGGGTTACAAGAAGACCAGAGTGTCAGTCTAGACTCAATAGATTCCATGCTTGCACTGCTAAGTCTGCATAGTTAGTAGGAGTAAGTTCCTCCCTATTTGTTGATGTACCACATTATGGCATTGTTATCTATCAGGATTGTACAAGGTTCCCCACTTAAAAACATATGAATGCCTAGACAGCTAGAATGGCCATCACCTCCTTTATACCAATATCTCCTCAAAGTTCTTGTCCCAGGCACTTTAGATACTCTCTTCCCACATATTCTGCTCCCCTCAGCAATTTCTGTAGTATGTGCAGTGTGTGCTTTGGTGTCCAAGCACGTCTTGGAGGTACTCCTGACTGAGGTGTACCTGACAAATCTGTGAGAAATGTATTTGATTCAAGGCAGTACTGGGAACAGGCAGTGCAGGGACCTAGGCAAACTGACAGTTTAAGTACTACTGCAGCTTCCTTGCATGTACAAGGTTATAAACCCTGCATCCTAGTAGAACCCAGGAACTGCCCTGCAATTATGACTCTAGTGTGTTACTGCCTGAAGTATTCTAGTAGAAAGAGCACTTTGTAAGGAAGCTCCTTTGTTATGTGACCAGCATTGTGCCCCAAAACAGATCCCATCTTGTGGGTTCTAGGTTATACTTTGGTAGTTTTAGAGACACCCTCCAGGAAATGGAAGAAAGTTAGTGCAAGCTGCAATGCCCTCTACATCTCGTGTGTGTGTGTGTGGGGGGGGGCCTGAATGAAGCAGTCATCCATGTGCAGGCAGATGTGAATGCCTACTGTTCTGCAAAAAGTTAAACAGCTGGAGCCATACACTCTAAACATGTTGGGTAGGATAAATGAAGGCATCTTGTGTCCCTGTCAATTATGAAAGCTTATGGGAAGAGGAGAGACAAAGCCTTGCAGCATTAAAGATAACCTGCCACCGGCAGGCTTGCTTCAAATCCTGAACTGAAGTCTGCTGATGCAGTACATTGCTCCTTACCATTTCCTGCCATGTCTGCTGATCAAAAAAATAGGTTACAAAAATGTTTAAAATACAATGAAGCACAGTGAGCTTGTGGAATGACTTGCCCGTATTTCTGGCTCATGAGTACCATTATCGGCGCATTTTTCCACACACCATTCCTTGGCGAGCAAACAGACTGCATGCCACAAGTAGCTGAACCCTAGGTTAAGTACAGTAAATACATTTTTTGGGTTCCTCCACTGCATATAAATTTATTTTTGCATAGTGATCAACTAATGTCAGATTAGAATATAGAAGCTGAATATGAATATCATATCTACAATGCTACTGCTTACCTCTCAATATTTTGCAAAGCTAAAAACAATGAGGATCACAGACCAAAAATTGGGTACAAATTTTAAATGCAGCTCAGTAAACTTAGAAAGTCGCTAGAACAGCAGGTATCGTAACTCTCCACCTCTTAGTGCAAGAATTCTGGACCAAACCAAGAAACAATAGGGACATACCTCAACTTCTATGTGCAGGAATTCTGGACAGAGGAATATTTGGGGAGGGGACAAAAACAGTCAAGGACACATTTTAAATACTTCTAGAACAGCTTTGCATTATCATGCATTTTCTGAACATATGAAGTCAAACTCAAATGCTTTTCAGTATTTAATGACATTGATCCTTAGCGCTTTGCCAGAGAAAAGCATAAATTTATGAGCAACTGAGAAAACATGAGGCAAATATCAGACATTCTGTGCAATTCTGGACAGCTCAGGAGTATACTGGCAACAAGAGGTCAAATCCAGAGTACATTTTAATATTGCTCTTATACACTTAGAAACTTGTTAAACAGAGTTTACATTAACATGTGTTTTCTGATTTATATATATATATATATATATATATATATATATATATATATATATATATATATATATATATATATATTTTGGTATGAAGAGACATGAATCCTCAATAATTTGCCTCAACAATTACGAGGAAAACAGAAAACACGAGGTAAAAATCTAAACATTCTGCAAAAGTCTGGACATCTGAGATATTTAACAGAACTAACCCAAACCAGGAAAATATTTTAAATTTTGCTCTTATAAACTTAGAAAGTTGCTAGAACAAACTGTGCATTACCATGCATTTTCTAACATATATGTAGTCAAACTCAAATGTCTTTCAGTATTTGAGCGACATCTACCCTCAAGTGATTTGCCAGACAAATCATAACATTTGAGAAAAAGACAGAAGGTAATCTGAACATTCTGCAAATTCCAGAGTGCTGGACGTTGTGATTGTGGGATAAATGCCCCAAATCAGGGGCACAATAAAACTTCGAAATTAGCTAGAATGACAGATTTTTCAAATGGTCCTTGACTGTGTTTTTGTCCCCTCCTCAATATTTGTCAGTATTTAGTGACTTCAATCTTCAAAGTTGCCAGGAAAACAAATAAGGGGAATGCCAAAAGAATGAGTGCAACATCAGGACATTACACAAAGGTAAGGACAAGTTGAGCCTGAGCAAATTCTAGCTGTCTATACCATTTTTTCCTGTTTGCAGATGAGCTGGGTCATTGTAAGGGAATATAAAAATGTGTGGCTTTACAAAAATACCCAATTAAGATTTGATGCCCCAACACTACATACTGACAGTTCATAAGAGACTCTGAAGATACTGGATAACTGTAGGCTTTTGTGCAAAGCTTTCTAGTGGTGATCTACCATGAAATGTCAATTTCTACACTGCTTTCCAAATTTTACCCAATAATTTTATTACAATGAGGCAAAAATACACAGCTTTATGCATTGCAGAAACTAAAATAACATTGTGAATTTGTGCTCATCAGCTTGCAAGATTAAGGTTATCCAGGTCCCTCCCCTAGCAGCATGGTTGCATTTTTGTACAAGGGAGTTAGCATTTATAAAGTCATAAAAGCAATGGGCTAACCCATAACTGAGATGGCCTTGCTAACCATGGGCAGTGAAAGTCATCAATTTGTTGTTGGACAGCTGAAATCTCCCAAAATAAAGATGTTGCAGTTTGTAGCAATTTCAGCTATGTTAACACAGGTATTGTAGCAAGAAAGTACAGTTGTGTACACTTACCATAAATGTAGATGGAGTGTATTCACTGTTGCAGTAATCACTTTTGGGTTATCGGTTTGTAGTAGCCCTCAGTCGGACTGATTAAAGTCTTGGGTCCTGTGTCGGTTTCTGTCCCTTCTTCCATGACGTCAGGTCATCAAGAGTATAAAACATGCAGCAGACACCATTACATCAGTTTTTCCTGCCCCAGATGTCAGGTGCCCCCTTGATGGGAAGCAATTAAATCTATAAATATACAAGGTTATATACACCAAAAAGCTTTTGAAGATAGCAAAGGAAAGTAGAAGTATATATAAAAAAATAAATAAATAAAAAGAAGGAGGCTGAATGGAGGGTAACCAGGACTTCAACAGTGAATACACTCGAACATCTACATTTATGCTAAGTGTACACAACTGTACTATGTTCTTCGTGTTTCACTGTTGCAGACATCACTTTTGGGTAGATTCCCAAAGCCAAGGATGGGAGGAGGAATTTAAATAGAATTAGGACCAGTTGGAGCTCTCCTGGGTGGTCGTAGATTTTTGGCCCCTCTGAGAAACTGCTTAAGCAGTGGATGAGAGAAGAGGGGTGGGTTCTGTGTTATAATGAGCTGAGATGGCGGAGGCATGGATTTTGATGGAGGAGAAAGACGGGCCCTTATGAAGCATCTCAGTTAAGTATTGTAAAATTCGAGGTAAATTGGGCACTGTTGTGCTCATCCCTTGAGCTTGGTTCCAGGCACAAAATCTTTTCCATTTTTCAGCATAAGACTTTCTGGTACTAGGCCTCCTTGCCTCTAAAATGATATCCATCACTGGTTTACTGAGAGATGGTAAAGGAGAAATTATGTAATTAGCCAGGCTGCTACATTCAGTGTTTGAAGTTGAGGGTGCAGAATTTGGTTCTCCTGCAGAGACAATAGAGTAGGAATCTGAGGCAGGTGCCATGGGGCCCACAGTGACACTGTGCAAGAGGGGGTACCAGTGTTGGCGTGGCCAGTCTGGTGCAATCAAAATCGTCCTTGGTTTGTCTTGTTTGATCCTTAGTAGTACTTTGGAGAGCAGAGACAGAGGAGGAAAGGCATAAACTGATGGCTTTTCCAGCTTAAGGACACAGCATCCACTTTCCAAGCTTGTTTGTTGGGAGTCCTTGTGCAGAATTTGCCCAACTGATGGTTTTGGGGGGAGGCAAACAGGTCTATATCTGGGCTTCCCCATTGGCTTGTCAACATGTTGAAAATCCTTGGTTCCAGTTTCCACTCGTGTGGGTCCATGAGGTTTCTGCTTAGTTCATCTGCCAGAGTATTTAGTTTTCCTGGCAGGAATTGAGCTTGTAAATGTACTTGATAGCTCAGGGCTGTGTTTCACAATGCCATGGCTAGTTTGCAGAGGGCATAAGAATGTGTACCCCCCCTGCTTGTTTACGTACCACGTAACAGTGGTGGTGTCCATCTATCATTAATTGTCCTGGAAGTATGTGGTCCTTGAAGGCTGTCAGAGCATTCTGTACAGCTAACATTTCTTTTTGACTGACATGCAGGTGCATTTGACTTGTGTTCCATTAGCCCTGAATGCACTTCCCTGCCAGGTGGGCTCCCCATGCATAGTCTGATGTGTCTGTTGTTAAGGTTTAGGTGACAGGGGGTAGTCTGAATGGTAGACCCCTGTTTTGGTGGCAGGCCTCTGCCCACAAAAGGAACTCTAAGCATAGACAAGGTATGATGGGAATCATTGCTTCTAGAACCTGTGAATGTTGACACCATAGGCTTTTGAGATGCCACTGGTGTTTCCTCATATGCAGCCTTGCATATGGAATTAAAAGAATGCAGGAGGCCATGAACCTCAAGGCTTGCAGTATTTGCCTTTCTGATAACTGGGTTTTTGTAGCCACTTGTTTGAAGTAGGTTGTCAAATGAATCTGTTTCTCTGGCATGAGGAAAGCCATCTGGGAAGTTGTATTCAAGCTTGCTCCCAGGAATATAATTTGACAGGGTACCAGGTGGGATCTCTTTTCATTTATGGTGTACCCCAGACAAGTCAGTACCCTTTGAACAAAGGCCAGATGACTCAAAAGTAGGTCCATGCTTTCTGCCTGAATTAGACAATCATCCAGATATGGGTATATTTGAATATTTGTCTGCAGAAGGCAATGACTGGAGCTAGGCACTTTGTGAATACCCTGGGCGCAGTAGATAAGCCAAAGGGCAGAGCAGAGAACTGTCTGCTTTGAAGCTTAGGTAACCTTCTGCAAGACTCCCTGATAGGGATGTGCAGGTATGCTTCTTTTAAATCTAGTGTTGCCAACCATGCATTTTTGCCTAGCATAGAAAGTAGCTGGTGAAGAGTCAGTATCTTGACTTTTGGAATCACCAGAAAGGTAGAGTAGAAAGGTCCAGGATAGGACACCATGTATTGCCTTTTCTGGGTACCAGGAAAAGTCTCTAACAGAACCCTTGTCCCTTTTCCTCTTCTGGTACCAACTGAATAGCCCCCATGTTTAAGAGAGAGTACTTGATTTTTGGCCTCTGCCCACTGATTTTGGGGTAGATCTGGCCACCCGCTTGGTGTTGGTAACGTGTGGAAGTAAAATCTGTATCCTTGGGAAACTATTTAAAACCCATTTGTCCAGGGTAATGAGTTCCCAGTTTGTGGTCTGCAGACCAATCTTTCCGCCTAAAGGAGCATTCAGTTGGGAAGTGCTTGGAAGTTTTAGAAGCAAGTCATTTTGACTGTTTTCTGTAGTGGGGAGTCTTATCACTCCCTGATTTAGGTGAGGAAACCCCCCACTGCTTAGTCATGTGTCTCCCCTGGGACTGAAACCTGGGGTTTCTGCCATGTCTGGGTTTGGCTTGAGAAGACCTTGAAGAGGCTGGAAAGGACCAATTCTTAGAAGGCCAGTGCCTACTAAATCTAGGAGCCTAAACTTGTAAGAAATCTTTTAACAGTTTGCATAGATTTAGCTTTATCTTCCATCTTTTTAAGAACTTCCTCAGCCTGGTTGCCAAACAGGCGGTCCTGATTTAAGGGAGCATCCAACAATTTAGCTTTAACATGATCAGGTAAAGACTGCTCCTTAAGCCAAGCATGCCTTCTGAGCACAGAACCAGTAACAGTAGCCCTGCAAGAGGCCTCTAAAGAATCAAATCCACATTGCAAAGTATGTTTTCCAACCTGTTCAGCAGAATGCATTAAATTCTGTAATTCTTTATTTTCCGCACAGTCAGGAATCAACATCATTTTCTGTTTAACTCATTCCCTCCAATACAGCTCTTTTGAGTGTGTGCCTTTAACTCCCAGTGGGAGTGGCTTAAGCCTTTAAAATATGAAGTTATCACCTTACAAGTTCTAGAAAATACTCAGAGAGGTCAAATATCAATATAATTGTGTTTGCCATCACATATGCTTCTAGACAAAATATTCTGTTAACTTGTAAGTAACACGGTTTGGAATTATCAATGCAAATATGAACAATCAATATTTGACGCCTAGAGGAGCAGTAGAAGGTAACTGCAGAAGATGCCTGGAGGAGCACTCGGCTGTAATGAGCAATCCAATAACGTTGCTGATACTTTAACATATGAAACTGGCAGTTTAAAGCCCTAATGGCCAAGGTTGCAGAAGTGTAAACCTTCTTACCCCCATCTATCCAGCGCCCTGGAGTCTATCAGAAGGGGTAGGATTTTTAGCAGTAGAATGCCCTTGGGTCACTGTGAAATGGTCTCTGGATCTGCAGTAGGATTTTTAAAAGGAAAAAGTGTGAATCAGGAACCCTGTAACATCGGTCAGGTTTTTTGGAAGCAGGAGGCAAGGAATCAGGGGCCAAACTAGATTCTGAAAAGGCATCAACAATGTCTAGTACAGGAGGAATAGCTAAAGGCCTAAGCTGAGGCAGGAGTAAGAAATCCCAAAGTCTCTTTTTTGAATCAGAAAAATCCTGCATTTCCCAGTGTAAATACTCCCTTAGAGTATTGTAAGGTTTCACCAAAAGAAAAATCTTCTGGAGGGGAAGCAGAGGAAAGAGTCCTCTGCATCAGAAAACTCATAAGTAGATAAGGGCAAATCTAGATCAGCAGCAGAATCAGAAAAATCAGAATCCTGGCCAAAAGATTCATAAAGAAATTCAGTCCTAGGTCTCTTAGAAAGGGGAGGCTTCCCCTGATTAAAGTTACAAGATCTTCAACCATTCTTATTCATTTGTTTTTTAGGCATAGAGGCCTGAGCATGCAGCCTGGGTGTCGGTTTTTTAGGCATGATTCGAGATTTAGGCCTAAAAGGAGGAGGCAGCGTTGGTTTAATATGCAAGTCCGTAGGCATGAATACAACCCTCAGAAGCCAGTGCTTGCACAGCAGCTCCGGACCCATCCAACGTAAAAACATCTACAGGTTCCATAGTTGAAACATCTCGCAGCATACCGGACTCCGAATAGGTCTCAGTAGAGGCCTGCGTATCAGAAGTAGCAGGTATCAGGGGCTGCGAAAGCGCTTCACTGAGTACCGGCGAACTGTCGACTGGCTTAGAAGCATAGTCGGCAGTTTTGGACCTAGATGGCCTGTCTCTGTCTTTATCCTTGCGTTTTTTCAGAATCCCAGTAGTCAGATGGCTAACAGACGACATTTCTGGATAATTAAACAGAGAACCGAAATATTTAGAGGTGAAAATATACTGACTACAGATAGTGCGCTGATTAAATAAAGCACAAAACCGACAGCACAGTACATTGTGGTCAGAGCCTAGGGCAAGGAATACAGTACGAATGAAAATCTTTGTGAGGTATTTGCTTTCCACAAGTAATGCAATTAACTTTTACTGACACATGGGGTACTTGGCGTTAGTTGAAGACTTTGGTTCTGAAACTCGAAAACGAAAACTTCAGGAGTCGGCCGACCAGCACTTGCAAACTGCTTCTGCTTCGGGCACCGCATGGCAAGAAAGACTGACGTAATGGCGTCGGCTGCATGTTTTATACCCCTGATGACCTGATGTCATGGAAGAAAGGACAGCAACCGACGCAGGACCCAAGACTTTGTTAATCAGGCTGACTGAGGGCTATTGCAAGCAGATAACCCAAAAGTGATGACTGCAACAGTGAAACACAAAGAACATGTGGTCAAAGGGGAGTTCCACAGCTACCTATTAATTAGGTAATCAAGTACAGATGTGCAAGAACTTGCCATAACAGTAGATATCCCACTGATTACAGTTACTGTATTCCAAACTTTTGGGTTATCTCGACAAATAACCAGTATGTCTGACCAGGGTACCAAAGCCATAACCTTTCATAGAGCCATACATCAGTTGCATGACTTAAGCCCACAGGTGTAAGGGTACACAAGCAGACAAACAAGAGTAAATCTTCATACTATAAGCCTGATGAGGCCTTAAGAGGCAAAATAAACTGGGCAGCTAAGGGGGTCAAAAGATGGTCGGGGGGGATTGAGGAGAAGAAAGGATGGGAAGGAATACTGCAACAGGACATCTATTGTGGCAAGATCTTACACAACTGTAAGAAGTCTTTCCTTAGATTACTGTTACAGCATTCTAAACTGTCAGGTGATTCCCAAAGCTTAAGAAATATGAAAAACAGACGTGTCTGGCAATCAAAAAGGACTGGCCTGATAAACGTAGCTCTGGATTTAGAAAAGGCAACCACTAGTAATGTTTGGTGAAAGTATGCACAGTAGACCAAGTAGTTGATGCTAAAATTGTTCTAGAATCAGTTCCCTTGTTAAAGGCTCCAGACAAGGCCACTGTTCTAGTAGAATGAGCCTTTGCTGGTGAGGTTAAGGATTTGTCATGTAGAGTGTAGCAAAAGGAAATGGTTTTACAAATCCAATCAGACTACTTTGAAACTGGGCTTCATGACTTGGAATACAATTGGTCAGACTTGTGAATATCATTGCGTCTTATCCAGGCAGAATCTGAGCAGTCTATGCACATCCAGATAATGTAGAATTCTTATTTTCTGGATTAGGGAAGAAAGTGAGAAGATATATGGCCTGACTGAGAAAATGTACTACTTTAGGCATGAAGGCAGATTGGTCCTCAGAGAAACACTGTCCTTATGAATAATAAGGAAGGGAGGGGGTTGCCCTAAGGGCCTGTAGTTTGGAGAATCATTTGGCAGAAGTGAGAGCTGCCAGAAGTTGTTTTCCAAGTACAGCATAAGGGGAGGGATGGATCAAGGGGTGTGGATGGGGACAAAAGGTAGTCTAGTGAGCTTGTTGGAGTAGGAAGGCCTCCCAGATTTAGAGTCCGTCTGGTGTGTCCTGAAATGTTTTTCCATGCATTTTCTTGGCCTTACAAGGAAACCTGAGCTCCCTGCGAGTGAAGGGACTGGGTTTTGCAAGGCAATTCTATTTCCACTGGTATCTTGCACAGAAGTAACTACGATTACCTACAGCTCTTTAGCTCTTTATAATTTTACCTTGTTCCTGCAACTGTATGTAAAAGATTGACAACATCCCAACCAAACATAAGTTCCTTGTTTATAGGAGATTTGCTTTAATATACTCTGGAAGAGGCTAAAATTAAGTATGCACCTGATCACAAAACCTGTAGTAGCTTCCTCTGTATCACAGATGCATCTAATGCTGTGCCTAGCTCCTTGAAAAGCCTAAGCTACCAAAGGAAGCCTGCTGTTAAACTGGTAGCTCCCTCAGGGGAGGACAAAGTTTTACTTAAACTGTACAGAATAGACAATAAATATTCAGTCATTCGATCATTCAGAGCTCTAAAAGCCAGAGTGAAAGATGTAAAATCCTTCACCACACAATTTGCCAATTCCCTGCCACTTTAATTAAAAATAAATGCAGTGGTAACAGGTAGTCATCTAGAGGGCTTGTCTGAAGGCATGGAAAACACAGAAGGGTCTGTCACAGGGTGTTTGTACAGAAGTTTCAAGCTTCAGGTACCTTGTAAAACCTGTCAGCCTTTTTAGGTGATGGAGGCTGGTAGTCTGGTGCAGTGGAAGTGGATATAAATGCTTCCAGAACAGGAGGTACAGGAGCACCTGCTTCCAAGAAGTTGTAGCAACTCTGTTGAATTTCAGAAATCTGTTTAGATTCCCATTCAGACTGCATCATATTAACAGTTTCACCAAATGAAGCTTCAACAGGGGAATCGGGGGAAAGAGTATCCATCATACGAGGCCACTTGACCTGGTAAATGGATTTAGGAAGAACAGGCTACAGATGGCTTATTTGAGTCTAATTAATCCTCCATCTTCAGATGTGTCCAACTGTCACCTCTGTGGAGTGGAAGAAACAGTAATAATAGCAGGCTCTGCAAAGGATGGTGGCCTAAATGCCATTACAGCCTTAAACAGACAATGTGAAAAATCCATCTACTCCTTTACTTTGGACATCTGAGGGGAACAAACATTTTTAGTTTTTTTGTTTACTTTTCTAGGTGTAACATCTGTTTTGGATAGATGTGGACGTGCCAACCCCAGATCAACTAAGAGTGATCTGGGAATTTCCTAATAAGGATCTGTGGTATGCCTTTGGATCCTTTAGAAATTATTAAACAGGCTTCTCCCATCTCACTATTACTGTTATCTTCAATCGTTTTGGACATGCAAACTTCAGATGTCATGCTGACCTTTGGTGGGGTCAAATTGGCAGGAATTTGAATAGGTATCTAACCTACTGTGGGGTTCAGAAACCTCTGCGGGTATGTCAGAGTGAGTAGCAATGATATCAAGCCTTGCCCTCAAACTTTCCTTTGAATTGGTGGAATATCTGGGATACAAGGGTCCACCACCTTTAACTGGGCAATGCACTCAAGCCAAAGAGTTTCCAAGTGGGAAATAAGACACAAATGGGTATTTGGAACTAAGGATTAAATTTGTACAGTTTTTGTAGTCATGCTCTGCACCTAAATTTATAAATAAAAAGGCATGGGAGTAGATACCCTTGTAGAGAATCCTTCCTCTCCTAGCTGACACCTAACAGGACAAACAATACAGTTGAGAAAAAAGATGCAAGATTCCCCAATGGGCTACTTCTGGACTAGCAAAGGCAAACAGTACCAATGACCACAAGCAGAAAGTACAGTTTTGTACCTACCATAAATGTAGATGTCCGAACTGGATAGCATCTGCAGTCATAACAAATGGGTTGTCCTGTCGTCAGGCAGCCCTTCGGTCGGCCGGATTCCAAAGTCTGGGTCCGGCTTCGGCTGATGTCACACTTCACCCGACGTCATCTCTGCTGGTCTTCGGGTATAAAGGCATCAGCCGACGCCATTTTCCTCAGTGTTTCTTGCCCCAGATGCCAGTTGCCCTCTTGGAAGGCTAAATTTTGGAGAAATGCCAATGTTTTCAAAAAGGAGAAGGCAAACACAAAAAATAAGCATGTATGTACATATATACAAACAAATACACCATAGGAGACTCCCCCCAGCTAGCTATTAGGAGGGTAAATACCCTAGGAGTACCACAGAGGGGAAGGAGGGAGGGTAATCCTGACTGCAGATGCTATCCAGTTCGGACATCTACATTTATGGTAGGTACAAAACTGTACTATGTCCTTCATGGATGCATCTGCAGTCATAACAAATGGGTAGAATACCATAGCCAAACTAGGGGAGGAGGAAGAAAAATTATGGTGTGGTTAGGATCCCTTGCAGTACAGCAGTGGCAAACCCTGCTCGGGATCTAGAATATAGAGGTAAATTATAATGCTTGGCAAATGTATGCACGGAGGTCCAAGTAGCCGCCTCAATAATGTCCTTGGTTGCCACTCCTCGTAAGAAAGCTGTGGTAGTGGCTGTAGCCCTTGTAGAATGAGGCCTTATGTTCTGTGGAATTGGTTTTCCATGGTAGGAGTAACAGAATCTTATGCAATTTCCTATCCACTTGGAGATTGTCTGTTTGGAAATTGCTTTTCCTTCCTTCCTGTTGCATAGGCTACAAAAAGCTGGTCAGTTTTCTGTTACTTTTGGTTCTGTCCAGGTAGTAGCGTAACTGTCTATGTACATCCAAGGTATGCAGCATTCTTTCCCCTCTGTTTTGTGGATTGGGAAAGAAGGTAGGTAGGTGGATTGCCTGGTTTAAAGACACTCTGGATACCACCTTAGGCATAAATGTAGGATTAGTTCTCATGGACACCCTATCTTGATGGAAGATTAGGAAGGGTTGCACTGCCATTAAGGCCTGTAGTTCGAAACCCTCCTTGCTGAGGTAATTGCCAGTAGGAAAGCAGTTTTCCATGACAGGTGTTGTAGATCTGCTGTTGCTGCTGGTTCAAACGGAGGGAGTGTCAACTTTTCTAGCACAAAGTTCAAGTCCCATGCTGGTAATGGTGGTTTCCTAGGAGGTTTTACATTCTTGATCCCTCTGAGGAACTGCCTGAGTAGAGGATGTGAAAGGACAGGTGGATCAAAGCTGTATTCTGCTGAAATAGCTGATGCATGTATCTTGATGGAGGAATAGGACAGGCCTTTATGTAGAAGCTCTGCCAAGTACTCCAGAATGTTAGCAATATCTATGTTTGACACATCTTTTCCTCTTTCAGTACTCCAAATGACAAACCTTTTCCATTTTCCTGCATAGTTCCTTCTTGTTGAAGGTCTGCGGGCTTCAAGGATAATGTCTTTAACCCTTTGGGAAAGATCTGGGTTAGTTGCTGCTATGTGATGTTCCAGGCAGTCAGTTGCAAGGTTTTTAGGTTTGGATGCATGATGTTGTAGTTGTTCTGAGTTAACATCAAAGGCATCAGGGGTATTGACCACATTTTCTCCCGAGACATGCTCCTCAGCAATGGGTACCAGTGTTGTCTTGGCCAGTTTGGAGCTATCAGGATTACCCTTGGATGTTCCTCTGATTTTCAGTAGTACCTTGTGCATCAAGGGAAGAGGTGGAAATGCATATGCTGTCAGGCCTTTCCAGCTGAAGGATAGAGAGTCCACCTTCCATGCAAGTGGGTGGAATGTCCTTGTGCAGAATTTTTTGAGCTGGTGATTGAGTGGGGAAGCGAATAGATCTATTTGTGGCATTCCCCATTTCTTTGTGATGGCCTTGAAGATGTCCGGGTGTAGCATCCATTCGTGAGCATCCGAGGTGGTTCTGCTTAACATGTCTGCTAGGGTGTTCTCTTTTCCCGGTACAAATATTGCCTGTAACTGGATGTTGTAGCTGAGAGCCAGATTCCAAAGGTCCAAAGTCATTCTGCATAGGGGGTATGAATGAGTGCCTCCCTGTTTGTTGATGTACCACATGACTGTGGTGTTGTCTGTCCTTATCATCAAATGGCCTTCTTTGAGGAATGGTCTGAATTTTTGGATTGCCAGTTTTACTGCCAGCATTTCTTTTTGGTTTATGTGCAGGTGCAGTTGGTCCTGAGTCCACAATCCTTATGCGCATTTGTCCAGCATGTGCGCCCCATCCTAGGTCTGAGGCGTCTGTTGTGATGGTTTGGCTTGCTCGAAAGTTGTGGAAGGGTAAGCCTGGGTTTGACTGGCATGCTTGAGCCCACCATAGGAACTCCTGTTTTAGGCATGGAATTAGGGGTATTTCTGTTTCTAAGCTGTGCCTGTGTTGAGACCATAAATTCTTTAGGTACCACTGAAGCTTTCTCATATGCAGTCTGGCATGTGGTACCAAGATTATGCATGATGCCATGAAGCCCAAGGCCTGCAGAACTTTTCTTGCTGTTAGTTTGTTCTGCTTTGTTAATGCCAAAAAGTAAAGAGGGAGCTCTTTTTGTTTTTCTGCAGTTAGGAATGCCATTTGTTTTACTGTGTCCAATTCCGCGCCCAAGCATGTTCTTGTTTGGGATGGTATCAGCCTTGACTTTTGTAAATTGACTGTGTATCCCAGGGCTTGTAGCAAGTAAATGACCCTTTGTAAATCTGTTGTCAGCTTGCTTTTGTTGTCCGCTTTTAACAGGCAGTCGTCCAGGTATGGATAAATTTGGATCCCCTGTACTCTGCAGTGAGCGATTACTGATGCCAGGCATTTTGTGAATACTCTGGGCGCAGTAGATAAGCCAAAGGGCAATGCTGAGAATTGATAATGCTCTGATCCTGCAAGAAATCTGAGGTATCTTCTGCAATTTGGTCGAATGGGGACGTGCAGGTATGCCTCCTTGAGATCTAGAGTTACCAGCCAACACTCCTTGCCCAGCATGGGAAGAAGTTGCTGTAGGGTCAGCATTTTGAATTTTGGGACAATGATGTATGTGTTTAAGATGGACAGGTCGAGAATAGGTCTCCAACTTTTCTCTTTTCTTGGTACTAGGAAGAGTCTGGAGTAGAATCCTTTGCCCTGTTCTGTTATTGGTACTCTTTCCACAGCTCTCATCTTTGTTAATTCCGTTATCTGCTGCAGAGCTTCTATTTTTTGATTTGGAGGCAGGTTTGGCATTCCTCTTTTTACTGGTAAGGTGTGAAAGTGGAACCGGTAGCCTTGGTCTATGGTTTGCAAAATCCACTTGTCTTTTGTGATATAGTGCCAATTTTTCGAAAATAAGGCTAACTTTCCGCCTAATGGTGCTGCTATTTGCTCCCTGGTAGGCGGAGTTAGAGCCAAGTCACTGTGATTGTCCTGTTGCAGTGGCAGTGGTTGTGTCTGTGCCTCGGTTATTGCCTTGCCACTGTCGTCCTCTGTAGGCACCTCCTCTGGATTGATTTCTGCCTCTAGAGCGTCTATTCCTGCCCCTTTGGGATCTTGTGGAGTCAGGAAAGGACCAATTTTTGGCAGGCCAGTTCCTGCTAAACCTTGGGGCTGAACCTGTAAGAAATCTTTAACTGTTTGTACAGATTTTGCCTTTTCTTCCATTTTCTTCATTACCTGCTGGGCAGGTGTACCAAATAGACTGGCCTTATCCATAGGAGCATCTAATAGCTTTGCTTTAACATGATCCGGTAAGACCTGTTCTTTCAACCATGCATGCCTTCTTATCACTGTGCCAGCCATGGCTGATCTAAATGAAGCCTCCAGTGCATCATAGCCACATTTTAAGGAATGGTTACTAACCTGTTGGATGTTATTCACCATTTCTAATACATATTTCTTATCTAAAGATTCATCAGAGGACAGTTTTTAGTTAACTGATCAAGCATAAACTCTTGGTATTGGATCATGTGAAACTGACAGTTTAAAGCTCTAGCTGAGAGAGTAGCAGAGGTGTAAACTTTTTTCCCCCATCTCTCTAAGGACCTGGATTCCCTTTCAGAAGGAATAGGGTTTTTTGCTGTGGTCGAGGCTACTGCCTTAGGCCCCTGGGAAATAGTTTTGGGGTCTGCAAGTGGGGCCTTGTATAGGTGGTGATGAGTGTCTGGCACCCTGTAAAATCCATCTGGTTTGGCAGGGGCTGGAGGTAAAGAATCAGGAGCAGTGCAGACATCATTAAATGCATCATCCACAACAGGCAGAACAGGAGGTATAGCTAAGGGCCTATATGTTGTGGTAAGTGCAGAAAAGTCCTAAGCCTTTTTCTTGAATCTGAGAAATCTTGTCCCTGCCATTGGAATTGTTCTCTCATGGCATGTAAGGTTTCCCCAAAGGAAAATTCCTCTGGTGGAGAGGCAGCTGGAATGGATTCTTCAGCATCGGAGTCTTCATAAGTAGAAAAAGGATCCTCTGGCTGGTCTGTAATGTCTGAGTCATCCGCAGAATCATCAGAGGACACTGGCTCGGGGGGCTCTGCTCTAGGTCTCTTTTCTGGGGGCTGAGAGGCCCTGTCTGGGTGAGATTGGGATCCCTAATTAAGGATATTAAATCTTCTGCCAGAGTAAGCATTTGTGAACTAGAAGTGGGCCTGTGTGAGGGGGGTTTAACAGGCACAGATTTAGCAGATTTGGCTGCTTTAGCCCTGGCAAAGGCCTTGATAGACATGGCTGCAGGGGGTCTAGCAGCACCACGTGCTGGGGTAGAGACATCCAAAGGGATGGTGTCTGATAAATCACTAGAAACCACAGTTGTAGGCAAAATTTCTGAGGCCGATTCAGGTAAGGTAGCAGGAGCCTCAGTAGTAGTCATGGATTCGGCTGAAGATTGACCAGTTTTCTCGGTTTCGGCGAAACCGAGACACTGCTTGCTTAACCGTGGTTTCGGCGAAACCGCGGACGCGAGTGTCGGTCTTTTCTTTGCGTTTTTAACAATTTGGGTACTCTGAGGATCCGGCGGCATAATGTCAAAATCTGAGCGAAAAACTGTTCAGCAAACTCCGACCGGCGCCTAAGCGTTCGTCGGTTGAAGGAAGCACAGGCGAACAGGCTGCTACGTCGTGGTCTGGGCCTAAGCAAGGCAGACAGTAAGAGTGGAAATCTTTATGAGGTATTTGTTTCCCACAAGTTAAACAGTTATTGACTTTTTCTGACATCGGCTGAGGCAAGAAAGAGTCCCCAACGGGTACTTAGCTTTTAGAAGTCTTGAGTAGTATTCGGTAGTAGTAATCTCTGGATCTGACCGACCGGCACTTGCGAACAGCTTCTGCTTGGCAGCGGCAAGAAAGACTGAGGAAAATGGCATCGGCTGATGCCTTTATACCCGAAGACCAGCAGAGATGACGTCGGGTGAAGTGCGACATCAGCCGAAGCCGGACCCAGACTTTGGAATCCGGCCGACCGAAGGGCTGCCTGACGACAGGACAACCCATTTGTTATGACTGCAGATGCATCCATGAAGGACATCAGATGGACAGATGAAATACCTGAATTCCAACTGGCAAGATCATATGAGGCTTTATGCTCCTACATCTACTTATCTACCCTTACTCCCACAGTCTTAGTCATACAAACTTGTGGCTCTAAGGAAGGTTTTGGCTTTGGTGCCACAGCTGGCAAGATAACCTAATAGCCTGGAAAACTATAACAGTGACTTAAGGAAGGACAACGATGTTTACAGTCATTTGGACATGTAGGAATTGAAATCTGGGGTCCCAAGGGAAGAGTCAAGCGGCAATGACAGCTTTTACATATACTGACAGCTTGTCTGCGTTTGCAAGTTAGGTCTGACAACATGACTGGCTCAAAATACAGAAATAAAGCGAAAGCTTTTACTGCTCTGAAAAACCTGTCACTAACATAGTCCCTCTCACAAACTTTCATATGCAGTGCAGCCCTGCCCCATCCCCCACGGCCTATGGTGGTGTGTGTGTTTCAAGTGTGCATCTTGAACGTGTGTATAAGGTACATCTTCAATGCAATTCACATACAAGGTAAGCACTCAGACACACACTTGCATGTATACAATACATCATTGTTTCTATATACAAAATAGATTATGCTTGTCACAGTTTTGTGACCGATATCATACTTGTGCAAACTTGTAACATCCAGACAGGTATGTACCTTTCTAACATTGAATTTGTGTTACTGAATTAAAACGTCTATTAACCTAAAGTACAGTCTGCTTTACATTCATTTATCACTGCTTTGGAACAGACATTTTAGACACTCACCCAAAGAAGAAGAAATTGCTGTCTAAGAGTAAGAGGCAGCGGGCCCTCCTAAACTGGAAACACTCCCACCTCAGCTTAAATAAGCAAATATGACTTATTGTGAAGTCCTCCAAAGCAAACTACAAGCCCAAATTAGCTTCCTCAACAAAGGACAACCACAAGGCATTCTACAGTTACATTCATAACCTAAAAAGATCGGATTTGTGCTGAACTGGTAGTTAGTGATACCACATATACTGAGCCTGTGGACATAGAATCTGTAAGCCATCAGGTTAGTTATGAAAACTTCACTCCCCTGTCACAGCCACACGTACCCCCGGAAACTACTGCCCCATTATCCTGACTAGCCTGGTCTGCAAGGCCATGGAACATATCATCTTGGATCCTATAAACAAAAACACAGGTAACCTCCAAACCCTGGACCCCACTCAGTTTGGGTTTGGAAAAGGTAGATCATGTCTACTAAACCTGACTTACTTCTTTGAAGCAGTCATTAGAGCCGTAGATGAGGGCAAGATAGTGCACACAGCTTATCTTGACCTTGCCGAGGCTTTCAATACCATCCCCCACTATGGAATTATAGATAAACTCACTAAACTGGGCATAAATCCCTATGTCACAAGATGGGTGGCGGCCAGCTGGCTCACTGACAGAACCCACACAGTAAAAGTAGCTAACTCAAGTCCGACTTCAGACCAGTGATGAGTGGAGTACCACAGGGTCCTGGGTCCTCTCCTGTTCGGCATCTAATTCTCTGAATTGCAGGCCAACACAGAAGGTCTTTGGCTAACAAAGTTCGCAGATGACTGCAAACTGGGAGCCATAATAGAATCACCTAATGATGTAGACATTCTACAAAAGGGCCTCACAGAAACAGATGCTTGGTGTCAAAGTCATGGCCTCTAGCTCAATGCCAAGAAGTGCACTGTCAACCCTTTTGGGAAAAACTCTGTACCCATGAACTGCCACATAGATGGTAACTCACTAAATACAGAGTGTGATGAGATCTCTGGACACAGGTGGACAGTAGTCTCTCCTTTGATAACCACATTGCCACAGTAGTCAGGAAATCCTTCTACGTGGCACACCTCATCACAAAAGGGTTCTACTACAGAAAAAAGGTTGTCATTGTTCCTCTCTACTCATACAGACCTTCTCAAAAAACTCCAGCTCTACTCCATCATATATCGCCTACTCAGAGGCAATCTCTGCCTAACATACAAAGCTATGTCAAACCCAGAGCTTTTGGACATGCTACACTAAAAGAAATCCCAATCTCTCCGAACCATACGCTCTAGGAATCTAAACCTTGTCACTACAAAAAACAGAACATGTTGGAGGGATAGACTCCTGTCCCAGAGACTTCCCATACTCTGGAACAAACAACCCATTCATGTCAAGCAAAGCTCCTCATTGGTCCTCTAAGAAAAACCTCGACAACTGGATGGGAAATAGAAAATTCAACCCGGGGATCACTTTTCTAGTGCCCACCAACACTTCCAAAAGAAAGGAATAGTGAAGGGTAAATATGTACGTGGTAGTCGAATGACCTCTGATGACAATGTTTTATTGGAGTGTGACCTACTAAAATGTATGTTTTTAGAAATAGGATACCCAGAAACCTTGATTAAGAAAATCCAGGAAGAAGTACTGCAGCATACGAAGGACAGATTTACACCAATTTTACATTCTGGTGATACAGGTATAAAAGAAAGGCTAAGGAACAATGGGAACAGTGACTCCTACGAGAATGCCATTATTGTGGATTTTAGTGGTGATGCGCAGGTCAGGTGATTCGAATTTAAAATTTGATGTTCCACGAAAATTCATCTTCAGAAAAGGTAGATGCATTAAGGACCTTATGGAAAACAAACTTGGGGGAACTTAATTAGAAAAGGGGGTACACCTTCAAGTGTGGAGCATGTCAACAATGCCCTTTTATAGCCAATACTTCTGAAATTACTGTCAGTAACAGGAATAGACACACTACCTCTAAATCCTATTTTAATTGTGAAAGTAAGGGACTTGTTTACATTGCAACCTGTAAGAAATGTAAAGCGTTTTACACAGGTAAGATGGAAAGGTGTTTAAAGAAAAGAATATATGAATACCTTTACATTAGGCGGGGTAACAGAAACGCAGTATATAAACACACTGAGCTGCGAAGGTGCTTCTTACACTTTTTTTGTATTAGATGAAGTGGTAATGGATGGTACAGGTGGTTCTAGGGAGACCATGGTGGAATATAGAGAGGTTTACTGGCAACTGGTACTAGAAGCCAATAGGTGGCCGGGTTTAAACGACATGGTCTCCCTAGCCCCAGTTTTAAAATTAAGAGCAGCGAAGTTATGAATTTCACACACATGTGGTTTGAAATATTGTTTAACAAGATTAATTTTACTTGATTTACATTCTTGTATTCATTTTTAACATGCATTCATTTTTTATATCCATCTGTTTTATTTACTACAGGTTTTAAAAGTGTTTTTAGATATTTAAAAGTAATTTAAACAGGGAAAAGTTGTACTTATTATGCTTGTTTTTAAGGTATGTTTAGGAAAGGGTTAAAAATGAATTCAGTGTCAAATGATTTTAAGTTTTGGCAGTGTGCAAAGGTATAAATGGGGAGGGGTTTGGATTGTCAGCTTTTTTCTGATGAAGTTGGAGACTAAAACGAACTGATAGTAGTTTCAGCGTTATCACTGTGTGCTGTGTTGTGCTTAGCTTGCTGTGGAACACATTAAATGTTTTAAGGTGGTTACGGCTTGCTGGTGCTTTTTTCCTGTTTAACAGTTAAAGAAATCACAATCTCTCTGAACCATACGCTCCAAGGACCTAAACCTTGTCATTACAAAAAACAGAACATGTTGGAGGAATAGATTCCTATCCCAGAGACTTCCCATACTCTGGAACAAACTACTCATTCATGTCAAACAAAGCTCCTCATTGGCCCTCTAAGAAAAACCTTGACAACTGGATGTGAAATAGAACATTCACCCCGGGGATCACTTCAGCGGCACTGCTTGACAGGGGCACAGGAAAATAAATTTTCTTGGGTGGTGAAAGCCAGGGAACTTTTTTGGCTATGCTTATATAGGCCCCAGGGCCAATAGCCTAGTACCTACTTATGAACCTATATATTTAGATGGGTCGCTAACTGGCACACTAATGGAACTCATTCAAAATAGGGGAAACCACCTCCAACAGCAGACCTGTAACCAGTGGTGTTCCACAGGGATCGTTCCTGGGACCTTTACTGTCAGGAATCTATTTCTGCAACGTACAAGCAAAAACTAAAGGTCTGTGGCTGGCAAAGTTTGCTGATGACTGCAAACTCCAGTGGTCAGTCTCTCCAAATAACATCCTACAAGAGAGTCTCTCAAACAAATGATTGGTCCCAAAGTCATGGCCTTAAACTCAATGCAAAAAATGTATTATCATTCCTTTCAGTAAAAGCGATGTTCCTACTATCATATCAATAGCAACAACTTAAGTACGCACTCAGTGGTGATAGACTTGGGTACACAGGTTGACAACAACCTTACCTTTGACCACCATGTCTCCACAGTGATAAGAAGGGCATTCTATATTGCTCATCTCATAAGGGCACTGCCTCCAGAAAAAAGGCATAACCTCCCTGCACTCTTCCCTCATCAGGCCAATAAGTACAATGCCCCTTTTGGCATGTACTTTTCCAAACGCATGTAGCAATTGGAGAAACCACAAAGGTTCCTCAGAAGAAAAATTCAAGGTCTTTAGCATCTGTTCTATGGGGATAGTCTGAAATCAGTGCCACTTTATTCTATTGCATACAGACTACTCAGAGGTGTTCTTTGCCTTGCATACAAGACGACCTCGGACCCTGCTTTATTGGAAATGCTGCATATTCTCAAGTCAAATGGCACACGGGGTCACTCGTGCTAAAGACCTTAACCTGGTTTGTGATATTAATAAAATTTGCTGGAGGGACGGTCTCCCGTAGGTTACCACACCTTTGGAACAGACTCCCACGTCATGTCAAACAGAGCATTACTTTGCTCCTCTTCAAACAATCTGGATGACTGGATGGGTGACCATAAATTCACCCTGAGGGTTCCACCTGTGCCCCTCTTGGACAGGGGCAATAGCTGTTGACAATGGAAATAAGGGTAAGAACTTGGCTAGGCCTGTAAGGGCCCTAGGGCCATTAGCCTACTAACTTCCTATAATCCTTGTGGGGTTTTGCACACACTCGTTTAGACTGTAAACAAGAAGTAGGGCATCATGTAAGAGTTTGTTTTAAATGGTGAAATCCAGACAAGACTTTCCTTTCAGTATAAAAGACCACACCAAAAGTACAGTTTTGTACCTACCATAAATGTAGATGTCCGAGAGGAATGCATCTGCAGTCTTTACAAATGGGTTGTCCTGTCGTCAGGCAGCCCTTCGGTCGGCCGGATTCCAAAGTCTGGGTATGGCTTCGGCTGGTGTCGCACTTCACCCGACATCATTGCGGCAGTTCTTCGGGTATAAAGGCATCAGCCGACGCAATTTTCCTCAGTGTTTCTTGCCCCAGATGCCAGGTGCCCTCTTGGATGGCTAAATTTGGATAAATTCCAAAGTTTCCAAATAGTAGAGAGCAAACACACAAAATAAACATGTATGTACATATATACAAACAAATACACCATAATAGATCCCCCCCAAGCTAGCTGAAGATTGGTAAGTACCCTAGGAGTACCTCAGAGGGGAAGGAGGGTGGGTAATCCTGACTGCAGATGCATTCCTCTCGGACATCTACATTTATGGTAGGTACAAAACTGTACTATGTCCTTCAAGGATGCATCTGCAGTCTTTAAATGGGTAGAATACCATAGCTAAACTAGGGAGGAGGAAATGAGAATAGATTATGGTGTAGTCAGGATCCCTTGCAAAACAGCAGTGGCAAAACCAGCACGGGATCTAGAGTATAGAGGTAAGTTATAATGCTTGGCAAATGTATGCACGGAGGTCCAAGTAGCAGCCTCTATAATGTCCTTGGTAGCCACTCCTCGTAAGAAAGCTGTGGTAGTGGCTGTAGCCCTTGTGGAGTGAGGCCTGATGTTCTCTGGAGTTTTCTTTCCATGGTAGGAGTAACAAAATCTAATGCAATTTCCTATTCATTTGGAGATTGTCTGTTTAGAAATTGGTTTTCCTTCTTTTCCTGTTGCATATGCTACCAGAAGCTGGTCAGTTTTTCTATTGTTTTTTGTCCTGTCCAGGTAGTAGCGTAATTGTCTGTGTACATCCAAGGTATGTAAGAGCTTTTCTCCCCTGTTCTGTGGATTGGGGAAGAATGTAGGAAGGTGGATAGCCTGATTTAAAGAGACTCTGGACACCACCTTAGGCATAAATGTAGGATTTGTTCTCATGGACACTATCTTGATGGAAGATCAGGAAGGGTTGTGCTGCCATTAATGCCTGTAGTTCAAAGACCCTTCTTGCTGAAGTTATTGCCAGCAGGAAAGCAGTCTTCCAGGATAAGTATTGCAATTCTGCCGTAGCTGCTGGTTCAAAAGGAGGTAGAGTCAGTTTTTCTAGCACAAAGTTCAAGTCCCATGCTGGCAATGGAGGTTTCCTGGGAGGTTTTACATTTTTAATTCCTCTCAGAAACTGTCTGAGCAGAGGATGCGAGAAGACAGGAGGATCCAAGCTGTATTCTGCTGAAATAGCTGATGCATGTATCTTGATGGAGGAATAGGACAGGCCTGTATGGAGGAGCTCCGCCAAGTACTCCAGGATGTTGGCTATGTTTACCAGTGTCACATCTTGCCCCTTTGCAGTACTCCAGATGAGAGATCTTTTCCATTTTGCTGCATAATTCTTTCTTGTTGAAGGTCTACGAGCCTCCAGGATTATGTCTTTAACCCTTTGGGATAAATTTGGGTTAATTGCTGTTATGTAATGTTCCAGGCAGTTAGCTGCAGAGTTTTTAGGTTTGGATGCAGAATGTTGTAGTTGTTCTGTGTCAGCAGTAAAGGGATCAGGGGCAGTTTCCATATTTGTTCCCGGGACATGCTCCTCAGCAGTGGATACCAATGTTGTCTTGGCCAGTCTGGGGCTATCAGAATGATCCTCGGACGTTCCTCTTTGATATTGAGAAGCGCCTTGTGCATCAAAGGAAGTGGTGGGAATGCGTATGCTGTCAGGCTTTTCCAACTGAAGGATAGGGAGTCCACCTTCCAAGCAAGTGGGTGGTAAGTCCTTGTGCAGAATTTCTTCAACTGGTGATTGAATGGGGATGCAAACAAGTCTATTTGTGGTAATCCCCATTCTCTTGTGATGGTTTTGAAAATGTCCGGATGCAGCATCCATTCGTGGGCATCTGTTGTAGTTCTGCTTAATATGTCTGCTAGAATGTTTTCCTTCCCTGGTACATAAATTGCCTGTAACTGAATGTTGTAGCTCAGAGCCACATCCCATAGGTCCAGTGCCAGCCGGCATAGAGGGTATGAGTGTGTGCCATGTACCACATAACTGTGGTGTTGTCTGTCCTTATCATCAACTGGCCTTCTTGGAGAAGAGGTCTGAATGCCTGGATTGCCAATTTTACTGCCATCATTTCTTTTAGATTTATGTGCAGATGCAGCTGGTCTTGAGTCCATAGGCCTTGAATGCACTTGCCCATCATGTGTGCTCCCCAACCGAGGTCTGAGGCATCTGTCGTGATGGTTTGTCTTGGTTGACTTTTGCAGAAGGGCAGTCCTGTGTTTGATTGGCAGGCCTGAGCCCACCATAAGAACTCTTGCTTCAGGCATGGGATCATTGGAATTTTGGTTTCTAGGCTGTGCTTGTGCTGAGACCACAAATTCTTTAGGTACCACTGTAGCTTTCTCATATGAAGCCTGGCATGAGGGACCAGTATTATGCAGGATGCCATGAAGCCTAGAGCTTGTAGCACTTCTCTTGCAGTTAGATGGCTCTGCTTTGTTAATGCCAAGAAGTAGAGAGGAAGTTGCTCTTTCTTTTCTGCAGTTAGAAATGCCATTTGTTTTGATGTGTCCAGTTCTGCACCCAGAAAGGTTATTCTTTGGGATGGAATCAGCCTTGACTTTTTTGTATTGACTGTATATCCCAGGGCTTGTAGCAGGTAGATGACTCTTTGTAAGTCTTCTGTTAGTTTGTTTTTGTTGTCCGCTTGTATCAGGCAGTCGTCCAGGTAGGGATATATTTGAATTCCCTGAAGTCTGCAATGAGCGATTACTGATGCCAGGCATTTCATGAACACTCTGGGCGCAGTAGATAAGCCAAAGGGCAATGCTGAGAATTGATAATGCTCTGATCCTGCAAGAAATCTGAGGTATCTTCTGCAAATTGGTCTTATGGGGACGTGTAGGTATGCCTCCTTGAGATCTAGAGTTACCAGCCAAGACTCCTTGCCCAGCATGGGAAGAAGCTGCTGTAGGGTCAGCATTTTGAATTTTGGAACAATGAGGAATGTGTTTAAAGCGGACAGGTCTAGAATAGGCCTCCATTTGTTTTCTTTTCTTGGTACCAGGAAGAGCCTGGAGTAAAATTCCTTCCCTTGCTCCATAAATGGTACCTTTTCCACAGCTCGCATTCTTAATAATTGAGATATTTGTTTTAGAGCTTCTGCCCTTTGAGAAGGTGGTAGGTTTGGCATTCCTCTCTTTCCTGGTAGTGTATGGAAATGGAACCTGTAACCTTTGTCTATAGTCTGCAAAATCCATTTTTCTCTTGTAATGCAGTGCCAGTTTCTTGAAAATAATGTTAGCTTTCTGCCTAAGGGTGCTTCTAGTTGTTCCCTGGTAGGCGGTGCCACCGCCAAGTCACTGTGATTGAGTTGTTGTAGTGGTGGTGGTTGTATCCGTGCCTCGTTGGTTGTTACCCTGCCACTGGCGACCCCTGTAGGCACCCCTGGATTGGTTTCTGCCTCTAGAGCGCCTATTCCTGCCTCTTTGTGCCTTAGAGGAGTCCGGAAAGGACCAATTCTTGGAGAGCCAATTCCTGCTAAACCTTGGAGGTTGAACCTGTAAGAAATCTTTCACTGTTTGCACAGATTTTGCTTTCTCTTCCATCTTTTTTTAGTACCTGCTGTGCAGGGGCACCAAATAAATTGACCTTGTCCATAGGTGCATCCAAAAGCTTAGATTTGACATGGTCTGGTAATGCCTGTTCTTTCAACCATGCATGCCTCCTGATAACTGTGCCAGTCATGGCTGATCTAAAGGAAGCCTCCAGTGCATCATAGCCACATTTTAAAGAATGGTTACTAACCTGCTGTATGTTATGTAACATTTCTTGAACATACTTTTTATCTAAAGATTCTTCAGAGGACAGCTTTTTAGTCAACTGGTCAAGCATAAACTCTTGGTATTGAATCATATGAAATTGGCAGTTCAAAGCTCTAGCTGACAAAGTAGCAGAGGTGTAAACTTTTTTACCCCATCTCTCTAAGGACCTGGATTCCCTTTCAGAGGGAGGGTTTTAGAAGAAGTAGCTGCTACAGCTTTAGGGCCCTGGGAGATAGTCTCTGGATCTGCAAAAGGGGCCTTCTATAAGTGGTGATGAGTGTCCGGGACCCTGTAGTACCTATCGGGCTTAGCAGGAGCCGGAGGTAAAGTATCAGGAGCAGTGCAAGCATCATTAAATGCATCATCAATAGATAGAACTGGAGGAATAGCTAAAGGCCTATGCTGTGGCAAGTGTAGAAAGGTCCTAAGCCTTTTTCTAGAGTCTGAGAAATCTTGGCCCTGCCACTGAAATTGTTCCCTCATAGCATGCAAGGTTTCCCCAAAGGAAAATTCCTCAGGAGGAGAGGCTGAAGGGATGGACTCCTCAGCATCAGAGTCTTCGTAAGGAGAATAAGAAGCCTCAGGAGGGTCTGTATGTTCTGAGTCATCAGAGGAATCATCTGTGGCTACTGGCTCAGGGGGCTCTGCTCTAGGCCTCTTTTCTGGAGGAGGGAGAGAGACCCTGTCTGGATGAGGCTGGGCTCCACGAATTAAAGAGATGAGATCCTCTGCCAAAGAAAGCATATGGGAGCTGGTGCTGGGCCTGTGAGAGGGGGGCTTGGCAGGCACAGGCTTTGATGCTTTGGCTGCTTTAGCCCTGGCAAAGGCCTTAATAGACATAGCTGGAGGAGGCCTAGCAGCTCCACGTGCAGGGGTAGAAATATCTAGGGGAATGGGGTCTGATAAATCCTGTGAAATCGCAACAGAAGGTTGGATTTCAGAAGCCGTTTCTACCAGGATAGAAGAGGCCTCGGTAGAAGGCAAGTTATCGGCTGAAGAAAAAAACGCTTGCTCGGTTTCGGCCGAAACGGAGACACTCGTGGTTTGCTTAACCGCGGTTTCGGCCGAAACCGCGGACTGCGAGTGTCGGTCCTTTTCTTTGCGTTTTTTGGTTATTTGCGTAGTCGGAGGATCCGACTGCATAATGTAGGCAAAATCGGGCGAAAATCTGTTCAGCAAAGTCCGAGCGACGTCTAAGCGTCCGTCGGTTAAAAGAAGCACAAGCTAGACAAGCTGCTACGTCGTGGTCTGGGCCTAAACAATGTATGCAATAGGAGTGGAAATCTTTATGAGGTATTTGTTTCCCACAAGATAAACAGTTATTAACTTTCTCTGACATCGGCTGAGGCAAGAGAGAGTCCCCAACGGGGTACTTAGCTTTATAGAAGTCTTCGAAGTAGTATTCGGTAGTAGTAATCTCTGGATCTGACCGACCGGCACTTGCGAACAGCTTCTGCTTCGGGCGCCACGCGGCAAGAAAGACTGAGGAAAATGGCGTCGGCTGATGCCTTTATACCCGAAGAACTGCCGCAATGACGTCGGGTGAAGTGCGACACCAGCCGAAGCCAGACCCAGACTTTGGAATCCGGCCGACCGAAGGGCTGCCTGACGACAGGACAACCCATTTGTAAAGACTGCAGATGCATCCTTGAAGGACATCTACAGCAAGAAAAAGTAATTAAGCTTAGGCTTTATTTATTTTTTTGCTTCTTTTTACTTGCTCTTTCCACCCGATCAGCCACTATATAGTACAGTTTTGTACCTACCATAAATGTAGATGTCCTAACAGGATAGCATCTGCAGTCATAACAAATGGGTTGTCCTGTCGTCAGGCAGCCCTTCAGTCGGCCGGATTCCAAAGTCTGGGTCCGGCTTCGGCTGATGTCGCACTTCACCCGACGTCATCTCTGCTGGCCTTCGGGTATAAAGGCATCAGCCGACGCCATTTTCCTCAGTGTTTCTTGCCCCAGATGCCAGTTGCCCTCTTGGAAAGCTAAATTTTGGATAAATGACAATGTTTCCAAAAAAGTAGAAGGCAAACTCAAAAAATAAGCATGTATGTACATATATACAAACAAATACACCATAAGAGACTCCCCCCCACAGCTAGCTAATAGGAGGGTAAATACCCTAGGAGTACCACAGAGGGGAAGGAGGGTGGGTAATCCTGACTGCAGATGCTATCCTGTTCGGACATCTACATTTATGGTAGGTACAAAACTGTACTATGTCCTTCAAGGTAGCATCTGCAGTCATAACAAATGGGTAGAATACCATAGCCAACTAGGGGTGGAGGAAGAAAAATTATGGTGTAGTTAGGATCCCTTGCAGTACAGCAGTGGCAAACCCTGCTCGGGATCTAGAGTATAGAGGTAAATTATAATGCTTGGCAAATGTATGCACGGAGGTCCAAGTAGCCGCCTCAATAATGTCCTTGGTTGCCACTCCTCGTAAGAAAGCTGTGGTAGTGGCTGTAGCCCTTGTAGAATGAGGTCTTATGTTCTGTGGAATTGGTTTTCCATGGTAGGAGTAACAGAATCTTATGCAATTTCCTATCCATTTGGAGATTGTCTGTTTGGAAATTGCTTTTCCTTCCCTTCCTGTTGCATAGGCTACTAAAAGCTGGTCAGTTTTCTGTTACCTTTGGTTCTGTCCAGGTAGTAGCGTAACTGTCTATGTACATCCAAGGTATGCAGCAGTCTTTCCCCTGTTCTGTGGATTGGGAAAGAAGGTAGGTAGGTGGATTGCCTGGTTTAAAGACACTCTGGATACCACCTTAGGCATAAATGTAGGATTAGTTCTCATGGAGACCCTATCTTGATGGAAGATTAGGAAGGGTTGTACTGCCATTAAGGCCTGTAGTTCGAAACCCTCCTTGCTGAAGTAATTGCCAGTAGGAAAGCAGTTTTCCATGATAGGTGTTGAAGATCTGCTGTTGCTGCTGGTTCAAATGGAGGTGTCAATTTTTCTAGCACAAAGTTCAAGTCCCATGCTGGTAATGGTGGTTTCCTAGGAGGTTTTACATTCTTGATCCCTCTGAGGAACTGCCTGAGTAGAGGATGCGAAAAGACAGGTGGATCAAAGCTGTATTCTGCTGAAATAGCTGATGCATGTATCTTGATGGAGGAATAAGACAGGCCTGTATGTAGAAGCTCTGCCAAGTACTCCAGGATGTTAGCAATATCTATGTTCGACACATCTTTTCCTCTTTCAGTACTCAAAATGACAAACCTTTTCCATTTTCCTGCATAGTTCCTTCTTGTTGAAGGTCTGCGGGCTTCAAGGATAATGTCTTTAACCCTTTGGGATAGGTCTGGGTTAGTTGCTGCTATGTGATGTTCCAGGCAGTCAGTTGCAATGTTTTTAGGTTTGGGTGCATGATGTTGTAGTTGTTCTGAGTTAACATCAAAGGCATCAGGGGTATTGACCACATTCTTCCCCGAGATATGCTCCTCAGCAATGGGTACCAGTGTTGTCTTGGCCAATTCGGAGCTATCAGATTATCCTTGGACGTTCCTCTTTGATTTTCAGTAGTACCTTGTGCATCAAAGGAAGAGGTGGAAATGCATATGCTGTCATGCCTTTCCAACTGAAGGATAGAGAGTCCACCTTCCATGCAAGTGGGTGGCATGTCCTTGTGCAGAATTTTTTGAGCTGGTGATTGAGTGGGGATGCGAATAGGTCTATTTGTGGCATTCCCCATTTCTTTGTGATGGCCTTGAAGATGTCCGGGTGTAGCATCCATTCGTGAGCATCCGAGGTGGTTCTGCTTAACATGTCTGCTAGGGTGTTTTCTTTTCCCGGCACAAACATTGCCTGTAACTGGATGTTGTAGCTCAGAGCCATATTCCAAAGGTCCAGAGTCATTCTGCATAGGGGTATGAATGAGTGCCTCCTTGTTTGTTGATGTACCACATGACTGTGGTGTTGTCTGTCCTTATCATTAAATGGCCTTCTTTGAGGAATGGTCTGAATTTCTGTATTGCTAGTTTTACTGCCAGCATTTCTTTTTGGTTTATGTGCAGGTGCAGCTGGTCTTGAGTCCACAATCCTTGTATGCATTTGTCCAACATGTGCGCCCCCCAGCCTAGGTCTGAGGCGTCCGTTGTGATGGTTTGGCTTGCTTGAAAGTTGTGGAAGGGTAAGCCTGGGTTTGACTGGCATGTTTGAGCCCACCATAGGAACTCCTGTTTCAGGCATGGGATTAGTGGGATTTTGGTTTCTAAGCTGTGCCTGTGTTGAGACCATAAATTCTTTAGGTACCACTGTAGCTTTCTCATATGCAGTCTGGCATGTGGGACCAAGATTATGCATGATGCCATGAAGCCCAAGGCCTGCAGTACTTTTCTTGCTGTTAGTTTGTTTTGCTTTGTTAATGCCAAGAAGTAAAGAGGGAGTTGTTTTTGTTTTTCTGCAGTTAGGAATGCCATTTGTTTTACTGTGTCCAAATCCGCACCCAAGAATGTTCTTGTTTGGAATGGTATTAGTCTTGACTTTTGTAAATTGACTGTGTATCCCAGGGCTTGTAGTAAGCAAATGACTCTTTGTAGATCTGTTGTCAGCTTGCTTTTGTTGTCCGCTTGTAACAGGCAGTCGTTCAGGTATGGATAAATTTGCATTCCCTGTAGCCTGCAGTGAGCGATTACTGATGCCAGGCATTTTGTAAATACTCTGGGCGCAGTAGATAAGCCAAAGGGCAATGCTGAGAATTGATAATGCTCTGATCCTGCAAGAAATCTGAGGTATCTTCTGCAATTTGGTCGTATGGGGACGTGCAGGTATGCCTCCTTGAGATCTAGAGTTACCAGCCAACACTCCTTGCCCAGCATGGGAAGAAGTTGCTGTAGGGTCAGCATTTTGAATTTTGGGACAATGATGTATGTGTTTAAGACAGACAGGTCGAGAATAGGTCTCCAACTTTTCTCTTTTCTTGGTACTAGGAAGAGTCTGGAGTAGAATCCTTTGCCCTGTTGTTACTGGTACTCTTTCCACAGCTCTCATCTTTGTTAATTCTGCTATCTGTTTTAGAGCTTCTGTTTTTTGATTTGGAGGTAGGTTTGGCATTCCTCTTTTTACTGGTAAGGTGTGGAAGTGGAACCTGTAGCCTTGGTCTATGGTTTGCAAAATCCACTTGTCTTTTGTGATACAGTGCCAATTTTTCGAAAATAAGGCTAACTTTCCGCCTAAAGGTGCTGTTATTTGCTCCCTGGTAGGCGGTGTTAGAGCCAAGTCACTGTGATTGTCCTGTTGTAGTGGCAGTGGTTGTGTCTGTGCTTCGGTTATTGCCTTGCCACTGTCGTCCTCTGTAGGCACCTCCTCTGGATTGATTTCTGCCTCTAGAGCGTCTATTCCTGCCTCTGAGATTTTGAGGAGTCTGGAAAGGACCAATTTTTGGCAGGCCAGTTCCTGCTAAACCTTGGGGGCTGAACCTGTACGAAATCCTTAACTGTTTGTACAGATTTTGCCTTTTCTTCCATTTTCTTCATTACTTGCTGAGCAGGTGTACCAAATAGATGCTCCTATAGATAAGGACAGTCTAACAGCTTTGCTTTAACATGATCCGGCAAGACCTGTTCTTTCAACCATGCATGTCTTCTTATCACTGTGCCAGTCATGGCTGATCTAAATGAAGCCTCCAGTGCATCATAGCCACATTTTAAAGAATGGTTACTAACCTGTTGGATGTTATTCACCATTTTCTAAAACATATTTCTTATCTAAGGAGTCATCAGAGGACAGCTTCTTAGTTAACTGATCAAGCATAAACTCTTGGTATTGGATCATATGAAACTGACAGTTTAAAGCTCTAGCTGAGAGAGTAGCAGAGGTGTAAACTTTTTTCCCCCATCTCTCTAAGGACCTGGATTCCCTGTCAGAAGGAGTAGGGTTTTTTGCTGAGGTCGAGGCTACTGCCTTAGGCCCCTTGGATATAGTCTCAGGATCTGCAAGTGGGGCCTTGTATAGGTGGTGATGAGTGTCTGGCACCCTGTAAAATCTATCTGGTTTGGCAGGGGCTGGAGGTAAAGTATCAGGAGCAGTGCAAACATCATTAAATGCATCATCCACAACAGGCAGTACTGGAGGTATAGCTAAGGGCCTATGTTGTGGTAAGTGCAGAAATGTCCTAAGCCTTTTTCTTGAATCTGAGAAATCTTGTCCCTGCCATTGGAATTGTCCTCTCATGGCGTGTAAGGTTTCCCCAAAGGAAAATTCCTCTGGCGGAGAGGCAGATGGAATGGATTCTTCAGCATCGGAATCTTCATATGTAGACAAAGGAGCCTCTGGCTGGTCTGTAATGTCTGAGTCATCCACAGAATCATCAGAGGACACTGGCTCGGGGGGCTCTGCTCTAGATCTCTTTTCTGGTGGCTGAGAGGCCCTGTCTGGGTGAGATTGGGATCCCCTAATTAAGGATATTAAATCCTCTGCCAGAGTAAGCATTTGTGAACTAGAAGTGGGCCTGTGTGAGGGGGGCTTAACAGGCACTGATTTAACAGTTTTGGCTGCTTTAGCCCTGGCAAAGGCCTTAATAGACATGGCTGCAGGAGGCCTAGCAGCACCACGTGCTGGGGTAGAGACATCCAAAGGGATGGTGTCTGATAAATCACTAGGAACCACAGTAGTAGGCAAAACTTCTGAGGCCGATTCAACTAAGGTAGCAGGAGCCTCAGTAGTAGTCATGGATTCGGCTGAAGATTGACCGGTATTCTCGGTTTCGGCCGAAACCGAACACTCATGCTTGCTTAACCGTGGTTTCGGCGAAACCGCGGACCGCGAGTGTCGGTCTTTTTCTTTGCGTTTTTTAACAATTTGGGAAGTCGGAGGATCCGACGGCATAATGTACGCAAAATCTGAGCCGAAAAACTGTTCAGCAAACTCCGATCGACGCCTAAGCGTTCGTCGGTTGAAGGAAGCACAGGCCGAACAGGCTGCTACATCGTGGTTTGGGCCTAAGCAAGGCAGTAAGAGTGGAAATCTTTATGAGGTATTTGTTTCCCACAAGTTAAACAGTTATTGACTTTCTGACATCGGCTGAGGCAAGAAAGAGTTCCCAACGAGGTACTTAGCTTTTTAGAAGTCTTCGAAGTAGTATTCGGTAGTAGTAATCTCTGGATCTGACCGACCGGCACTTGCGAACAGCTTCTGCTTCGGGCGCCACGCGGCAAGAAAGACTGGGGAAAAAGGCGTCGGCTGATGCCTTTATACCCGAAGACCAGCAGAGATGACGTTGGGTGAAGTGCGACATCAGCCGAAGCCGGACCCAGACTTTGGAATCCGGCCGACCGGGCTGCCTGACGACAGGACAACCCATTTGTTATGACTGCAGATGCTACCTTGAAGGACATCCACAGTACTCTCCCTGAGGTCATGGCAACTTTGCTGGCAGGTTGGGAAGAGGAAGTGACAAGATTGATGCAAATGGCAGCGTTACATAAGCAAAACACATACTGTGGACATAAGCACCTCACACCCAAATGAACAACGAGATTCTGTAAATAAACTGTTTATTCTAAAATAGTACTGTTAAGCGCTTTTCGTCTCACCAAGTTGTGGGACTTCAGACAATCTGAAACAAGACAACGGCTACATTTAAATAAATGTGTTGGCGCCAAAATCCAAACGCCACAACTAATTAAAAATTTAAAATGACAGTGCATAAAACCTGTAACGGTCCGAGACCCAGATCACATAAGAACATATAAAATGAAATACAACATCAAAAGGTAATTTCTACATAATATTATACATGGCTTTAAGAAGTTAATACACTAATAGGACAGCTCTTATGTGATAGTTAATCTTAAAATCTATACATGAAAAAGTACAGTTTTGTACCTACCATAAATGTAGATGTCCGGTAGGTATGCATCTGCAGTCCTAACATATGGGTTGTCCTGCCTCAGGCAGCCCTTCGGTCGGCCGGATTCCAAAGTCTGGGTCTGGCCTCTGCTGATGTCGCACTTCACCCGACGTCATAGCTGCTGTTTATTGGGTATAAAGGCATCAGCCGACGCCATTTTCCTCAGTGTTTCTTGCCCCAGATGCCAGGTGCCCTCTAGGAAGGCTAAATTTGGATAAATGCAAATAATTCCAAACAGTAGAGAGCAAACTATATATATATATATATATATATATATATATATATATATATATATATACACAAACAAATACACCATAATAGATTCCCCCAGCTAGCTAAAGAGGGTAAATACCCTAGGAATACCACAGAGGGAAGGAGGGTGGGCAATCCTGACTGCAGATGCATACCTATCGGACATCTACATTTATGGTAGGTACAAAACTGTACTATGTCTTTCAAGGATGCATCTGCAGTCCTAACATATGGGTAGAATACCATAGCCAAACTGGGGAGGAGGCACTAAGATAAAGATGGTGTAGTTAAGATCCCTTGCAAAACAGCAGTTGCAAAACCTGCTCGGGATCTAGAATATAAGGGAAGATTATAATGCTTGGCAAATGTATGCACGGAGCTCCAAGTAGCAGCTTCTAAAATGTCTTTGGTAGCCACTCCTCGTAGGAAAGCTGTAGTGGTGGCTGTAGCTCTTGTGGAATGAGGTCTGATATTATCAGGAGTTGTCTTTCCATGAAAAGAGTAGCAAAATCAAATGCAATTTCCTATCCATTTTGAGATTGTCTGTTTTGAAATTGCTTTTCCTTGCATTCCAGTTACATATGCTACCAGAAGCTGGTCAGTTTTTCTGCTGGTCTTAGTTCTGTCCAGATAGTAGCGTAATTGTCTGTGCACATCCAAGGTATGTAGCAGTCTTTCCCCCCTGTTCTGTGGGTTGGGGAAGAATGTAGGTAAATGAATCACTTGGTTCAATGATACTCTGGAGACCACTTTTGGCATAAAGGTAGGGTTAGTTCTCAGAGAGACTCTGTCCTGATGGAAGATAAGGAAGGGTTGTACTGCCATTAATGCCTGTAACTCAGATACCCTTCTTGCTGAAGTAATTGCTAGCAGGAAAGCAGTTCAAAAGGGGGAAGTGTTGACTTTTCCAGCACAAAGTTGAGATCCCATGTAGGTAAAGGTGGTTTCCTTGGAGGTTTTACATTTTTGATTCCTCTCAAGAACTGCCTGAGTAGAGGATGAGAGAAGACAGGAGGATCCATGTTGTATTCTGCTGAAATTGCTGATGCATGAATCTTAATGGAGGAGTAAGACAGGCCATTGTGGAACAGCTCTGCTAAATATTCCAGGATGTGTGCTATGTTTGCCAATGAGACATTTTCTCCCTTTGCTGCACTCCAAATGAGGTATCTTTTCCACTTGGCTGAATAAGTCTGCCTTGTGGAGGGTCTGCGTGCCTCCAAGATAATGTCCTTAACCCTTTGAGATAAACCTGGGTTATTTTGTTTCATGCAATATTCCAAGCAGCTAGCTGCAGTGTTTTCAAGTTTGGATGTAGGATCTTGTAGTTGTCCTGTGTTAGTAGTAAGGGACATAGAGGTAGAGGCCATGCGTGTGTCCGAGACATGCTTCTCAGTAGCGGGTACCAATGTTGCCTCGGCCAGTCTGGAGCTATCAGAATTACCCTTGGCTGATCCTCTCTGATCTTCAGTAGAACTTTGTACATCAAGGGAAGAGGTGGAAATGCATATGCTGTCAGGTTTTTCCAGCTGAAGGAAAGGGAGTCCACCCTCCAAGCAAGTGGGTGGTATGCTCTTGTGCAGAATTTCTTCAATTGGTGATTGTGTGTGGAGGCAAACAGGTCTATCTGTGGTAGTCCCCATTTCTTTGTTATGGCTTTGAAGATATCTGGATGCAGCATCCATTCGTGAGCATCCGTGGTAGTTCTGCTTAAGGTGTCTGCTAGAGAATTCTCTTTTCCTGGTACAAATCTGGCCTGAAGTTGAATGTTGAGATTCAGGGCCACATTCCACAGGTCCATTGCCATCCGGCAGAGTGGTCTGAATGCCTGGATCGCATGTTTCACTGCCAGCATCTCCTTTAGATTTATGTGTAGATTCAGCTGGTCTTGGGTCCATAGGCCTTGTATACACTTGTCCACCATGTGTGCCCCCCACCCTAGGTCTGAGGCGTCCGTGGTGATGGTCTGGCTTGGATGAGGTTTGTGGAAAGGCAAGCCTCTGTTCAACTGACAGGCCTGAGCCCACCCCACAGGAATTCTTGCTTCAGGCATGGAATTATTGGAATCTGGGCTTCTAGGCTGCTGTTGTGTTGAGACCATACATTCCTTAGGTACCATTGTAGCTTTCTCATATGCAGCCTGGCATGCGGAACCAATATTATGCAGGATGCCATGTAGCCCATGGCTTGCAGGACTTTCCTTGCAGTAAGCTGAGTTTGTGTTAATGTCATGAAGTAGACTGGTAGCTGCTTTTATTTTTCTTCTGTGAGAAAAGCCATCTGAGTTGATGTATCTAGTTCTGCACCCAAGAATGTTATCCTTTGGGATGGTACTAGTCTTGACTTTTGCATGTTGACTGTGTTTCCCAAGGCTTGCAACAGTTGTATGACATTTTCCAAATCTTTTGTTAATTTTGCCTTGTTGTCCGCTTGTATTAGGCAGTCGTCCAGGTATGGGTAAATTTGAATTCCCTGAAGTCTGCAATGAGCAATTACTGATGCCAGGCATTTCGTGAATACTCTGGCGCAGTAGATAAGCCAAAAGGCAATGCTGAGAATTGATAATGCTCTGATCCTGCAAGAAATCTGAGGTGTCTTCTGCAATCTGGTCGTATAGGGACGTGCATGTATGCCTCTCCTTGAGATCTAGAGTCACCAGCCAGGACTCCTTGCCCAGCATGGGAAGAAGCTGCTGGAGGGTCAGCATTTTGAATTTTGGAACAATGAGGTATGTGTTCAGTGCGGACAAGTCTAGAATAGGTCTCCATTGATTTTCTTTTCTTGGTACACGGAAAAGCCTCGAGTAAAATCCTTGGCCTTGTTCCATAGGTGGTACCTCTTCTATAGCTCTCATCCTTAGTAAGTTGTTGATTTGTCTTAGAGCGTCTGTTTTTTGGCTTGGTGGTAGGTTTGGCATTCCTCTCTTTTTTGGTAGAATGTGGAAGTGAAACCTGTAGCCCTTGTCTATTGTTTGTCAAGTCCATTTGTCTCCTGTAATATAATGCCAGTTGTCGGAGAATAAGGCTAGTTTTCCGCCCAAGGGTGCTTCCAGTTGTTCCCTGGTAGGCGGAACTAGAGCCAAGTCATTGTGTCTGCCCTGTGGAAGTGGTTGTAGTTGATTCTGTGGCAGTACTTCTCTGGTTGGTATGTTGCCACTGACGTCCCCTGTAGGCACCCCTAGATTGACCTCTGCCTCTTGGGCGTCTATTTCTGCCTCTCTGCGCTCTGGAGTTGTCTGGAAAGGACCAATTCTTCGAAGGCCAATTTCTGCTAAACCTCGGAGGTTGGACCTGTAAAAAATCCTTGACTGTTTGGACAGATTTTGCTTTTTCTTCCACCTTCTTTATAACCTCTTGTGCAGGGGAGCCAAACAAACTTTGTTTCTCCATGGGAGCATCTAGGAGTTTTGACTTAACATGGTCTGGTAAGGATTGTTCTTTTAACCAGGCATGCCTTCGAATCACTGTTCCAGTCATAGCTGATCTAAAGGAAGCCTCCAGTGCATCATAGCCACATTTTAAGAAATGGTTACTGACCTGCTGAGAGTTATGTACCAAATCCTGAAGGGACTTGCGGTCTAAAGGTTCAGGAGAAGACAGTTTTTTATTTAGCTGGTCTAACAAAAATTCCTGGTACTGAATCATGTGAAATTGACAGTTCAAGGCCCTGGCCGAAAGAGTAGCATTAGTATAAACCTTTTTACCCCATCTCTCTAATGCTCTAGATTCCCTTTCAGAGGGAAGAGGGTTTTTGGCAGAGGCAGCTGCCACACCTTTAGGGCCCTGTGAAATGGTTTCAGGGTATGCAACAGGAGCCTTATACAAATGGTAGTGTGTGTCCGGGACCCTGTAATATCTGTCTGGCTTGGCAGGGGCCTGAGGAAGAGAATCAGGAGCAGTACAGGCATCATTATATGCATCATCAACAACTGTTAGTACTGGCGGAATGGCTAAAGGCCTATGCTGTGGTAAGTGTAAAAAGGTCCTTAGCCTTTTCCTTGAATCTGAAAAATCCTGGCCCTGCCATTGGAAGTGTTCCCTCATAGCATGCAAGGTTTCCCCAAAGGAAAATTCTTCAGGAGAAGCAGAAGGAATGGAGTCTTCTGCATCAGAATCCTCATAAGGAGAATTGGACCTTCGTGAGGGTCTGAAATGTCTGAGTCATCTGAGGAATAATCTGTAGAGACAGGTTCCAGGGGTTCAGTCCTAGGCCTCTTGTCTGAAGGGGGCTGAGAGGCCCTGTCTGGGTGAGGTTGGGATCCTCTGATCAAAGAAATGAGATCCTCAGCCAGGCTGAGTATTTGGGAACTAGAGGTAGGCCTATGTGAAGGAGTTTTGGCAGGCAAGGCCTTAGAAGATTTAGCTGCTTTAGCCCTGGCAAAAGCCTTGATAGACATGGAAGCAGGGGGTCTAGCAGCCCCATGTGCAGGAGTAGATATGTCTAAAGGAATAGTGTCGGACAAATCCTGGGTGCCCGCTTCTGTAGCAGTAAATTCAGTAGCAGATTCAGCCATGCTCTGTGAGGCCTCGGCTATCGGAGGCATGCTTTCGGCCGAAGGAAGAACCGGGGGCTCTGTTTCAGCCGAAACAGAGACATTCGCGGTTGGCCTAACCGTGGTTTCAGCCAAAACCGCGGGCCGCGAATGTCGGTCCTTTTCCTTGCGCTTTTTAGCTAATTGAGTAGTCTGAGTCTCCGACGGCATTTTGTATGCAAAAGCGTGACCAAAAAACTCCTCTGCAAACTCCGACCGACGTCTAAGGGTCCGTCGGTTGAAGGAAGCACAGGCTAGACAAGCTGATACGTCGTGGTCTGGGCCTAAGCAAGGAAGGCAGTAAGAGTGGAAATCCTTATGAGGTATTTGTTTCCCACAAGTTAAACAATTATTTACTTTGTCTGACATCGGCTGAGGCAAGAAAGAGTCCCCAATGGGGTACTTAGCTTTTTAGAAGTCTTCGGTAGTAGGAATCTCTGGATCTGACCGACTGGCACTTGCGAACAGCTTCTCCTTCGGGCACCGCGCGGCAAAAAAGACTGAGGAAAATGGCGTCGGCTGATGCCTTTATACCCAATAAACAGCAGCTATGACGTCGGGTGAAGTGCGACATCAGGCGAGGCCAGACCCAGACTTTGGAATCCGGCCGACCGAAGGGCTGCCTGAGGCAGGACAACCCATATGTTAGGACTGCAGATGCATCCTTGAAGGACATCCTTGTAATGGTCCGAACTCAGATCACTTAACACATTAAATAAAACATTAAAAATCATTTATACGTTTTATATATATATATATATATATATATATATATATATATATATATATATATATATAAAAACTTAAAAAAAATATATATTTATATTAAAGTTAAAACGCTAAATAGTAGTTTCTGTAAAATTGCTTATCTTATATAAGTGCTTGCATGAATCTATAAGCACGCAGGTTATAAACACATTTATAAGATTAATAAAAAAATATACATATAAAAATACAAAAACTAGACCATATTGGAATACAAGTACTATAAAATGAAACTGAAGTTGTGCACAGCGTATTTGTAAATATTATGCACCAAAACAAAAGCGAGAGATGTAGAAAAAGGGGGGGACAGAGAACAGGGAAAAATGGAATAAGCGACAATTTTATACTATTATGTGTTCCTGTGAATAAAGATGTTGAACATTATCATCATACAGCAATAAAACATGATGTGACAAATATTCATTCATAGATTGTTAAGATCTACATAGTGCTATACCCATCAAGAATGAATGCAGCTATATGCCAAAAGCTCATGCCAAAGCAAATTAACCTAACGACACATGCTGTTTAGCTTCAATATTTGGTAGAGGAAACATCTCATTTAAACCTGGCATTTGGTGTAATCCTGCTGGCAGGTTGCCCTCAGTCGGCCTGAATTCCAAAGTCTTGAGTCCTGCAAATATTTCATTTATATTTTATGGTGGGAGGGTAACCTGGACTGCAACAGTGAATACACTCTAACACCTACATTTATGGTAAGTGTACACAACTGCACTATGTTCTTTGTGTTTCACTGTTGCAGTCATTACATTTGGGTAGAATCCCAAAGCTATGGTTGGGAGGCTGGAGGTAAACAGCATTAGGTGTGGCTATAAGGCCCTGCAGAACTGCAGTGGCAAAGCCTGCCCTGGACTTAAAGAGAGGCAAATGATAGCGCTTTGTGAAGGTGTGAACAGAACTCCAATTAGCAGCCTCTAGAAAGTCTTTGGTTGGTACTCTCCTTTGAAAAAGGCTGCTGAAGTAGCTGCAGCTCTGGTGGAATGAGACCCAATGCCCTTGGGGACAGGTTTACCATGGTATAAGTAGCAGAAACGGATGCAGTGGCTTATCCACTTTGAAATGGTCTGCTTTGAAATAGCCTTTCCTTCTGATCGTGCAGCATATGACACTAGTAATTGCACAGTTTTTCTTGGAGCTTTATTCCTGCTCAAGTAGAATCTTAGCTGTCTTATGTCCAAGGAATGCAGAATTCTCTCCCCTTTTTTCTGCAGATTTGGATAAAAAGTTGGCAGATGAATTGTTTGGGTAAGAGCCACACTGGAAACTACCTTAGGCATAAAAGTAGGATTTGTCCTCAGAGACACCCTTGTCTGGGTAAAATATGATAAAAGGCTCTACAGCCATGAGGGCCTGCAGCTCTGAAACTCTTCTTGCTGAAGTAATTGCTAGTAGCAGAGCCGTCTTCCATGACAAGAACTTTATATCAGCGGTAGCAGCTGGTTCAAATGGAGGCAGGGTGAGCTTTTCCAACACAATCGAGGTCCCATGCAGGTAATGGTCATCTTCTAGGAGGCCTTAAATTGTTGGCTCCTCTAAGATACTGCTTTATTAAAGGATGAGAAAAGATTGGTGGCTCTGTATTGTAATGAGCCGAAATGGCAGAGGCATGGATTTTGACTGATGAGAAAAGATAGGCCTTTGTCAAGCATCTCAGTTAAGTATTGTAATATCTGAGGAATATGTGGCTCTGCTGTATCAGTTCCTTGTGCTCGATTCCAAGCACAGAATCTCTTCCGTTTGTCAGCATAAGATTTTCTACTACTAGGCCTTCTGGCTTCCAAAATGACATCCATCACAGCTTTATTGAAAGGTGTCGTTTGTATGATTACACGATCAGCCATGCTGCCAGGTTCAGAGTCTGTATTTGATTGTGCAGGATCTGACTGCTTTGCTGGGACAGTAGTTGTGGTCTTTGAGGCAAGGTCCAAGCTAGGTATTGAGACCAGTTCCTTAGGACTGGGTACCAGTATTGACGGGGCCAGTCCGGGGCAATTAATATCTTTGGCTTCTCGTCTGACTTTTAGGAGGACATTGGGTAGAAGAGGCAGAGGAGGAAAGGTGTAAACTGAAGGATAGGGTGTCCACTTTCCATGTTTGTCTGTGATAAGTCCTTGTGCAGAATCTTTTCAAATGATAATTTTGAGGAGAGGCAAACAGATTTATGTTTGGGCTCCCCCATTTCTCTGTTATGCTGAAGACTTGTGGATTTAGTTTCCACTCGTGAGGATCCATAAGATTTCTGCTTAAATAGTCTGCCAGAGTGTTTTGTTTTCCTGTCAGGAATTGAGCTTGAAGATGTATTTGGTAGGTCAAAGCTGTGTCCCACAGTGTCATGGCTAATCTGTAAAGGGGGTATGAGTGTGTGCCCCCTTGCTTGTTTATATACCACATGACTGTGGTATTGTCCGTCTTTATCAGTAGTTGCCCTGGATGAAATAAGTCCTTGAAGGCTGTTAGGGCATTTTGAACAGCTAGCATCTCTTTCTGGTTGATATGTAGATGCATTTGTTTTGGTGCCCATATGCCCTGAATGCAACTTCCTGCCATGTGGGCCCCCCAGGCATAATCTGATGAGTCTGTTAAGGTTTGACTGGCAGGGGGTAGAGTGAAGGGCTGTCCCATGTTTTGGTGACAGGCCTTATCCCACCATAGAAACTCCTGTTGCAGGCAGGGAATGAGAGGAATCATTGTTTCCAGACTGTGTGAATGCTGACTCCATAAACTTTTTAGGTACCATTGAAGTTTCCTCATATGCAATCTTGCATATGGAATTAGTAGGATGCAGGATGCCATGAAGCCCAGAGCCTGCAGAATTTGTCTTGCAGAAGACTGTGCTTTTGTTGCCATCAGTTTGAAGTAAGTAGTCAGTTGCCTTTGTCTGGCGTGAGGTAAGCCATCTGGGCAGTTGTATTGAAGCTTGCACCAAGGAATGTTACCTTTTGAGAGGGTACCAGTTGTGATTTCTTGGTTTATTGTGTACCCTAGGCACGTTAGAAGCCTTTTCACAAACCCCAGGTGTAGAAGCAGAGTGTCCTTGTTCTCTGCTTGAATGAGACAGTCATCCAAGTAAGGATATATTTGCATACTTCGTCTGCAAAAGGCACTTTGTAAAGACCCTGGGCGCAGTAGATAAGCCAAAGGGCAGTGCAGAGAATTGGTAATGCATTAAGCCAGCCTTGAATCTGAGGTATCTTCTGCACGACTGTCCTATTGGGACATGCAGGTATGCCTCTTTTAGGTCTAAAGTCACCAGCCAATCATTCTTGCCCAGCATGGGCAGAAGCTGCTGCAAAGTCAGCATTTTGAATTTTGGAATGTCCAGGTATGTGTTCAAAATCAATAAATCTGGTATTGGCCGCCAGGCCTTGTCCTTTCTGGGTACCAAAAACAGTCGAGTAAAAACCTTGTCCTTTTTCCTGTTCTGGTACTGTCTGAATGGCCCTCATATCCATGAGTGACGTAACCTGTTTCTGTGCTTCTGCCCATTGATTTTTTTGGCAGAGCTGGACAACCATTTGCCATTGGCAGGGTGTGGAAATGGAATCTGTATCCCTGTGATACGATGTTTAGTACCCACTTGTCCTGAGTTATTAACTGCCAATTTTGAGCAAAAAGTGCCAATTTTCCCCCTATAGGTGTTGCCAAAAGTTAAGTGCTTGGTGTAGGCAGAGGGAAGTCATTGGGATTGCTTTCTGTAGGTTTGCGCTTTATCTCCTCCAGATTTGGAGGTGGATGCGCCCCATTGCTTTGACCTATATGAGTCTTGCGCCTGGTATCTGGAACCCTTAGGGTGTCTGGATTTGCCCCTTTGAGCTCTGACACAGGAAAGGACCACTGTTTTGTAGGCTGGTGTCTACTGAATCTTGGTGGCTGCACTTAAGAAGTCTAACAGTTTGCATAGATTTAGCTTTGTCTTCCATTTTCTTTAAAACCCCTTCTGCCTTAATACCAAACAGAGAATCATGCTGTAAAGGTGCATCTAGCAATTTAGCTTTAATATGATCAGGCAAATTTTTTTCCTTTAACCAGGCATGCCTCCGAATCACAGATCCAGTAACTGTGGCCCTACAAGAGCCCTCTCATGAATCAAAACCACATTGCAAAGTATGCTTTCCAACTTGTTCAGCTGCATGCAATAATTCATGCAATTCTTTATTTTCTGCACATTCTGAAATCAACATAATTTTCTGTTTCAGCAATCCCATAACATGTTGTTGGTACTTAAGCATATGAAATTGACAGTTTAAGGCCCTGATTGCCAAGGTTGCAGATGTATAACCCCCCCCCCCCCAATCTGTCCACTGCCCTTGAATCTCTGTCAGAGGGGGGTAGGATTTTTTGCTGTTGAGGCCTTAACTCGTTTTGGGCCCTGTGAAATAGTTTCAGGATCAACAGCAGGGTTTCTAAATAAAAATTGACGTGAGTCAGGGACCCTGTAATATTTGTCAGGCTGGCTGAGAGCCGGAGGTAAGGAGTCAGGGGTCAAAGCTAGACTCCGAAAACACATCATCCACCATGTCTAAAACAGGGGGAATGGCTAAAGGCTTGTGCTGAGGGAGAAGGAGGAAATCCCTGAGCCTCTTTTTTGATTCTGAGAAGTCTTGATTCTCCCAGTGAAAATGCTCCCTCAAAGTATGCAAGGTTTCTCCAAATGAATAATCCTCAGGAGGAGATGAAAATGTAATAGACTCCTCAGCATCAGAATCCTCATAGGGAGGTATAGATAATTCCGGATCAGAAGAGGAATCAGAAGAAATAGAAACCTGATCTGAAGATTCATAATCAGTGTCTTGCCTAGGCCTCTTATCTGGAGTGGGATGGTTACCCCTGATCAAGGTAATAAGGTCTTCAGCCATTTTGATCATCTGTTTTTTAGGCATAGAGGCCTGTGCACATGGCTCATGAGTCATTTTTTTAGTTTTAGAAGTTGCTTTTGGTCTTTGGTTTTGCAGCTGTCGTCGGTCTGATATGCAAATGTTGAGGTCTGAACACACCCTCAAAAGCCAGTGCCTGCTCAGCGACTCCAGACCCATCCGAGGGAGATACATCCGTCGGTCCAATACCTTGAGCATCTTGTGGCATGCCGGACTCCACGTGGGTGTCGGTAGAGGCCTGCGACTCTAGTACTGGTGAACGGCTTAGGAGAAGCTTCCTCGTGGATCTCGACTGTCTTTCTCTGTCCTTTTCTTTGCGTTTTTTATGTACTCCGGTAGTCGGATTGCTATCAGATGACATTTCTGGGTAGTTAAATCTGTTTAAAAAATACTTTGATGCAAAAATATACCAATGCCTAATAGTGCGTTGGTTAAATCTAGCACAAAACTGACAACCAGGCACGTTGTGATCAGGGCCTAGGCAAGGAATACAGTACAAATGGAAATCCTTATGAGGTATTTGCTCCCACAAGTAATACAATTATTAACTTTTTCTGACATCGGTAAAAAGCAAGAAAAAAGTTTCCCCAACGGGGTACTTAGCTTTAGTGAAGACTTCGGTTCTGAAACTCAAACTCGAATATTTCAGTTGTCGGCCGACCGGCACTTGCGAAATGCTTCTGCTTCGGGCGTGTGGCAAGAAATACTAAAGAAAATGGCGTCGGCTGCATGTTTTATACCCCTGACGACCTGACGTCATGGAAGAGAAGACAGCAACCACGCAGGACCCAAGACTTTGGAATTCAGGCTGACTGAGGGCAACCTGCTGGCAGATTACCCAAATGTAATGACTGCAACAGTGAAACACGAAAAACATCCAATGCTGTGGCAGCTGACCTCAGGCCCAAGTGCTGTGATGGTGTCCCCATGCCTTTAGACCTAGGATGGCCATAAACTCACTATCAAAATTTCATTATAATTATAAAGGTCCATTTCTTATCTACTAAATTGATTTCATTGTTTTTGGGGAGGGGTGTTACAGGGGGCTGATTCATGCTTAGTAAGGGCTGCAAGCCTCCTTGCATAGGAATGTCAAGAGTGCTCCCCTCTCCCCAGTACAAGTCTAAGTGCAGCATAAATGGAAACCTTATAAGTCACTTGTCTGCTGCAATAGCACCCATCTATCTTTTCCTGGGGTGGATATGCTACATGCCACACCAGTCACTAAGCCAACCAGAAATCCTGTACACAAGCTCCACTTGCAGAAGTAAGACAACAAAATACTTCCCAGTGGAGTACTTATTTGTCCAGTCTGGAAGGCCTGTATGCAGAATAAGATATTGGACTGATTATCCTATACTGCACTCAACACAAATATGTACTGTGGTAAGAAAGACCTGCAGATGGCACAGGTGGATGCCAGCTTTATACCTAGATCATTCTGGGATCCTAGGAAAGGAAGTCAGGCTAACTATCAGGTCCTGCCTGTGGTAGAGATCCCAGTTATGACAGTAGCAGGGACAGGCAAAGATCTAAACCTTCTTTGGATCTAGTCAAAGCTCGAGATTTGGCGAGTAAACACCACAACTCTACAGCTCCTCCTATATTCCTTCTGCAAAAGAAAGTGGATGTCTGATATTATGCAAGACTAGCATGTGAACAGAGCAGGCTTTTCATGGGAAGCACGGAAAGAAATGTTAAAGCACGTCTTGGAGAGGGCATCAAAACTAGGTCTTGCAAAATGCTCTTTACCACCAACCAACATACAGTTCATCATGCAGGATTTCAAAACCTGTTGCGAGAAGACTAAAGATGCTGCAGTAGCTTTTAGGCTATATAGGTTGTATCTTGCCCAAGACCTGACTTGCTAGCTTCCCAAAGCTCTGGTTCCCTCCCTCACTTCCATGACTGCCGAATAGACAGCCTTCAGAAGGGGAAAAAAAGAGAATAAAAAATATTAAATACTTTTTTGCCCAAAATCCTGAGCTATCCAAAAATGAAATAACCATACTTCTGAAACAACAACTATATACAACAGGGGGTGGATGATGGGTGTGGTTACTGCAGCAGTGAGAAATTCAAATATCTACTGTTATGGGCAAGTGCAACTCACACAACTGTACTATGTTCAGCAATCCCACTGCTACAGTAGCCCTCAAGCTAAATGGGGTGATTACCAAAGCCTATCCAACCTAGGAGGACAAAGGAAATGGATCCAAGAACCCTGGTCCTATCAAAACCAGGATCTAGAGAAAGAATTCAGGTTTGCAGTACCTTGTAAAAGTATGAAGTGAGAACCATGCATTACCCTCTGGAATGCATCTAGAGTCCACCCCTTCCAATAACGCCACTGAAGACAAGAAGCCCCAAGTACAGTGAGCCTTGACATTTCCTGAAACTGGTTTACCATGGTGAAAACAAAAGACAACAGGCCACACATTTTAGAAATGTATTTTTTATGTTGTGGCTAAGAAAGGACAATCAATAGCTGATAGGCTTTTCTATACTTTTGGTTATATCAAGATAGTATCAGAGCTGCCTATGTACGTCCAGAGTACATAAGAATCCTTTCTCCCAGATTCTATGGGTCAGGATAGAATATTGGATGACTGATGGCCTAAGCCAAAAACTCTGAAACAACCCTGGCCATGAATAAGTGATTTGTTCTTAATGACATATCCCTATCGAAGACCTGACAGTGTTTACCCATCATGACAGCTTGTGATTTGGGTACGCCTCTTGGCAGATGTCAAGAGCAATGGGAACAATTTTAAATATAATGAATCTCAAATCTACCTGATGTGCAGTTCAACTGGAGATGTGGTTTAAGTTTTCTAGCACAAAGTTAAGATCTCAGGAAGGAACATTCTGTTTGCATGGCAGTCTCAGGTGTAATGCTCCTTTCAGGAACTGTTTTACTAAAAACACTGAAGAGGAGGATCCACGGGAGACATCCTAAAGTGGCCAAAGATGTACCATGACAGAGAAGTTCGAAAGGCTAGAGGCTAGTAACTCCCAGATATTTGGAGCACCAATGATACATAATCCCCGATATGGATCATAGCAGGTTACTAGGCTATCGATCCGGAGGTCATTTCAAGCCTTGCTGTTTCATCCCAATGTAATACCATAGACACTAGTCAGTACCCAGGAATATATTTAATCATGACTGGCCAATGTCCAGGAGGGTTGTGGGTGCTATTCCCCCGTAAGAATTTATGGTGCCCCATCCACTCATCTAGGTTCCTTTCGAACAGTGTCATAGAGGTGCTCTGCTTCACATGAATTGGCAGCCTATTCCAAAGACATGGCAGTAGCTGGGAGACGAGTCTTTCCCTCCAGCAAGTCCCATTCAAGTTGCAGGGCATATTTAGGTCCCTGGAATGGGTAGTTCTAGTCCTGTTTGATTTACAGATGTGCAGCAAATTCATTAGGTTTGGGTCAGAGACTGCTCTGTAAGCCAGGCATAAGTCTCTCCTAAGAAGTCCAGACAATACTGAATATAGCAACAGGGACTTTAGTCCGTCAGTGTAGGGCATGTGCTGGACTCTGGTTATTGGTTAACCTCCAACTAAAACAATCCCTTCCACTTGCCAATATAAGGTTTTCTAGTAGCAAGTTTTGTATCCTTAATCACCTGCTTCACATCTCTGAAAAGAGGTGCCCAAAAGCAATTAGAATTAAATCATCAATGCAGTTAGTTGAAAATGTCCAAAACTAAGGTGCAAACTTCCAGTCTTGTGCAAGTCTAGTTTGTAAGGAAGCTTGCAGTAATTGCTTTTGGCCAATTCCATAAGAAAGGAAAACCAATGTGGTCGAGGCCAAAAGAAGGTCACTGCAATTATTTCTGGAGAGTCCTTCTGAATCTTCAGTATTAACCTGGATACCAGTGGAAAGGGTGGAAATGAATAAAGAAGCATTCCGATACACAGGAATGAGAAAGCATCTCTTTTACATGCTTGTTTCCAAGGAGTCCTGGAGCAGAATCTGAATTTGTCAGTCTTGAAAAGAGGGCAAACAAATCTGCTTGACGTGTTCCCTTCAAATGGATTAATTTGTGAAATACCCCCTCACTCAATTTCTATTCATGAGGGTCTATACTGGTTCTGCTCAGCTTGTCCACCAGTGTTTTGCTTTGCTCTCACAGAATAGAATATACATGGAGAGTTAGAGAGTGCTGACATGCTATCTCCCAAGCAATCATAGCTGCTGGCAGAGGGTATGACCTTGTATCCTCTTGTCTCCTGATGTAACACACTGCTGTGGTGTTGATCACCTGAGCAGAGGACCACAGATGTATTTTGTATTTGTTTACCGGGATAGTCAGACAACTCATTTTCAGCAGAGGCCCGGGGGGAAAAAGCCCAAGTTCCATTCAATCCAATCTCAAAGATGAGATTTTAAGGCATGAATCACAGTCAACATCTCTAACACAAGCTGTAGTCTGTCTGAGGAATCCTAAAGGCCTTGCACCTTTACCCCTTTTCGAAACTGCCCCCCCCCCAAAAGCAGTGTTATCTGGAATACCAGACTGGTCAGCCCTATTAATGACTTTTGATATTTGGGATAAGACTCTGCAAAGATACGTCTAAGAAAGAAAAAAGGCAAATGCCATTCAATCTGTAATGAGGTATGACTGGAGCTAGACATTCTGTGAACACTCAGAGCAGTAAAGAACCCAAAGGGTAATGTAAAGAAGTGATGAAGACGCAGAGACAGGAAATATGAGAAATTTCATAAAGCCTCTGGCTATGAGAATGTGTTACCATAAAGCTTCACTGAGGAATGACAGGTAACAGATTCTGAGGGATCAACATCCTGAATGTTGGCACTGTCACATACAGATTCAGAACAAAAAAATCTAGACGTAGTCTTCCAAGACAACTCTTTCTCTTAGTACCAGAAACATTCTGAAACAGAAACCTCGGTCCCTTAGATTTAATGGCACGGTTTCTTTAACTCCTAGGGTATGTAAAGTGCGGAAAAAATTCTGTTTGGTTCAGAGGGTAAGGAGGAACTCCCCTGAAAGGAGTGTTTGAACCCAGTACCAAATGTATCACTCATTAACTACCTCTAACACCCATGAGAATGTCACAATCTGTTGTCAAAGGGGAATGTAGCAGAGATGGTAGCAGGGACAGGTTTTGATCTGCTGGAGTGGGAAGACAGGAGATGGAGAGATGCTGCCATAGTCATTCTGAAGCTGCAGACTGTCAATTTTAGGCAAGGATCCTTGTTGCTTACCATTCCCCTCCTAACATTTTTGTTGTCCTGTTTGGCTTCAAAGGGCAGGGACTGTTTTATTTGTTTCTTAAACGCGGAGTGATCTGGGACATTTATAAAGAGAGGAGGGGCTGAAAAATCTTAGAAAATCCCTGAATGTCTGTCTACAACTGCCTGAGAAAGTACATTGTGTACACTTACCATAAATGTAGATGTCAGAGTGTATTCACTGTTGCAGTCATTACCATTTGGGTAATCTGCTGGCAGGTTGCCCTCAGTCGGCCTGATTAACAAAGTCTTGGGTCCTGCGTTGACTGCTGTACCCTCTTCCATGACGCCAGGTCGTCAGGGGTATAAAACACGCAGCAGATGCCATTACATCAGTTTATCTTGCCCCAGATGTCAGGTGGCCCCCAAATGGGGAGCAAATACACTTTAAACACAAAAAATATATACCTCCAATCTCAAAAGCACACACACCAAAAGGGCTATTAAGCATAGTGAAAGAAAGTAGAGGTATAGCCAGAGAAAAATAAGGGCTGGAGGGAGGGTAACCAGGACTGCAACAGTGAATACACTTGAACATCTACATTTATGGTAAGTGTACACAGCTGTACTATGTTCTTAGTGTTTCACTGTTGCAGTCATTACATTTGGGTAGATTCCCAAAGCTATGGTTGGGTGGAGGGAATTATACAGCATTAGGACCAGCTATACAGCCCTGCAGAATAGCAGTGGCAAAGCCAGCTCAGGATATAGAGAAAAGTGGTAAATGGCAATGTTTGGTGAACGTATGAACTGAGCTCCAGGTAGCAGCTTCTAGAATGTCCCTAGTAGGAACACCTCTGAGAAAGGCTGTAGAAGTAGATGCAGCCCTGGTAGAATGGGATCTGATCCCCTGGGGGATAGTTTTTCCATGATGCATATAGTAGAAACAAATACAATGGCTTATCCATTTGGAAATGGCTTGCTTTGAAATAGCCTTTCCATCTGCCCCTGCAGCAAATGCCACCAGCAGTTCAGATTTTGAGATTTTGCTCTGTTTAAGTAAAATCTAAGTTGGCTGTGTACATCCAATGAATGCAGAATCTGCTCCCCCTTGTTCTGTGGTTTGGGAAAGAAAGTTGGCAAATGAATGGTCTGATTAAGAGCCACACTGGATACCACCTTAGGCATGAAGGATGGATTGGTCCTGAGAGATACCCTGTCCGCATGAAAAATGATGAAAGGCTCCACTGCCATAAGAGCCTGTAATTCGGAAATCCCACTACCTGAAGTGACTGCTAAAAGGAAAGCTGTTTTCCAGGAGAGAATTTTTAAATCTGCAGTAGCAGCTGGCTCGAAACTAGGGAGAGTGAGCTTTTCCACTACAAAATTGAGGTCCCAGGCAGGGGTTGGAGCTCTCCTGGGTGGTCTCAAGTTTTTGGCACCTCCGAGACACTATTTTAGCAGAGGATGAGGGAAGGTTCGGTGTTTTAATGAGCTGAAATGGTTGATTCATGCATTTTTAAGGAAAAGGACATGCCCTTGTGAAACATCTCAGTTAAGTATTGTAAAATCTGAGGAATGTTGGGCACTGCTGCACTTATCCCTTGAGATTGGTTCCAGGTACAGAATCTTTTCCATTAGTCAGCATAAGATTTTCTAGTACTAGGCCTTCTCGCCTCCAAAATAACATCCATCACAGGTTTGCTGAGGAATGCTAAGGGTGAAATTAGGTGATTAGCCACGCTGCAAGATTCAAAGTTTGGAGCTGCGTGTGCAGAATTTGGTTGTTCTGCTGAGACAGTAAGTAAGGTGTCTGAGGCAGGTGCCACGGTGGAAGGAGTGACACAATGCGCAGGAGTGGGTACTAGTGCTGGCAAGGCCAGTCTGGAGCAATCAAAATAATTTTTGGTTTGTCCTGTTTGACTTTTAGTAGGACTTTGGAGAGCAGAAGCAGAGGGGGAAAAGCACAGACTGATGGGTTTTTCCAGCTTAAGGATAGAGCATCCACTTTCCAGGCTTTTTTGTGATTTGTCCAACTGATAGTTGTGGGGTGAGGCAAAAAGATCTATGTCTGGGCTCCCCCATTTGCGTGTCAACATGTTGAAAAAACATGTTTCCAGGTTCCATTCATGTGGGTCCATGAGATTTCTGCTTAGTTCGACTGCCAGAGTATTCAGCCTTCCTGGCAGAAATTGAGCTTGTAGTTGTATTTGATAGGTCAAGGCCGTGTTCCACAATGCCATGGCTAGTCTGCAAAGGGGGTAAGAGTGTGTATCCCCCTGCTTGTTTATGTACAACATAACCGTGGTGTCTGTCTTTATCATTAATTATCCTGGATGAAGGTAGTCCTTGCAGGCTGTCAGTGCATTCTGCACGGCTATCATTTCTTTTTGGTTGATATGAAGGTGCATTTGAGTTGGGCTTCATTTGCCATGAATGCACTTCCCTGTCAGATGTGCCCCCCAAGCATAGTCTGATGCGTCTATAGTTAGGGTTTGGGCGGCAGGGGGTGGTGAGAATGACAGCCCCTTGTTTTAGTGGCAGGCCTCTGCCCACCATAGGAAAGTACAGTTTTGTACCCACCATAAATGTAGATGTTCGGGTGTATTCACTGCTGTAGTCATTACACTTGGGTTATCCTGCTGTCAGGCGGTCCTGCAGTTGGTCAGAGTTCCAAAGTCTTGGTCTGGTGTCGGTGGCGGTCGCTTCTTCCCTGACGTCAGTGCGCCAGGGGTATAAAGTACAGTTTTGTACCTACCATAAATGCAGATGTCCGAACTGGATAGCATCTGCAGTCATAACAACTGGGTTGTCCTGTCGTCAGGCAGCCCTTCGGTCGGCCGGATTCCAAAGTCCGGGTCCGGCTTCGGCTGATGTCGCACTTCACCCGTCATCTCTGCTGGTCTTCGGGTATAAAGGCATCAGCTGACGCCATTTTCCTCAGTGTTTCTTGCCCCAGATGCCAGTTGCCCTCTTGGAAGGCTAAATTTTGGGTAAATGCCAATGTTTCCAAAAAGATAGAAGGCAAACACAAAAAATAAGCATGTATGCACATATATACAAACAAATACACCATAAGAGACTCCCCCCACCAGCTAGCTATTAGGAGGGTAAATACCCTAGGAGTACCACAGAGGGGAAGGAGGGAGGGTAATCCTGACTGCAGATGCTATCCAGTTCGGACATCTACATTTATGGTAGGTACAAAACTGTACTATGTCCTTCATGGATGCATCTGCAGTCATAACAACTGGGTAGAATACCATAGCCAACTAGGGGAGGAGGAAGAATAGATTATGGTGTGGTTAGGATCCCTTGCAGTACAGCAGTGGCAAACCCTGCTCGGGATCTGGAATACAGAGGTAAATTATAATGCTTGGCAAATGTATGCACGGAGGTCCAAGTAGCCGCCTCAATGATGTCCTTGGTTGCCACTCCTCGTAAGAAGGCTGTGGTAGTGGCTGTTGCCCTTGTAGAATGAGGCCTTATGTTCTGTGGAATTGGTTTTCCATGGAAGGAGTAACAGAATTGTATGCAATTTCCTATCCATTTGGAGATTGTCTGTTTGGAAATAGCTTTTCCTTCCCTTCCTGTTGCATAGGCTACAAAAAGCTGGTCAGTTTTTCTGTTACTTTTTGTTCTGTCCAGGTAGTAGCGTAGCTGTCTATGTACATCCAAGGTATGCAGCATTCTTTCCCCTCTGTTTTGTGGGTTGGGGAAGAAGGTAGGTAGGTGGATTGCCTGGTTTAAAGACACTCTGGATACCACCTTAGGCATAAATGTAGGATTAGTCCTCATGGACACTATCTTGGTGGAAGATTAGGAAGGGTTGTACTGCCATTAGGGCCTGAAGTTCAGAAACCCTCCTTGCTGAGGTTATTGCCAGTAGGAAAGCAGTTTTCCACGATAGATGCTGTAGGTCTGCTGTTGCTGCTGGTTCAAAAGGTGAGTGTCAACTTTTCTAGCACAAAGTTCAAATCCCAAGCTGGCAATGGTGGTTTCCTAGGAGGTTTTACATTCTTGATCCCTCTGAGGAACTGCCTGAGTAAAGGATGTGAAAAGACAGGTGGATCAAAGCTGTATTCTGCTGAAATAGCTGATGCATGTATCTTGATGGAGGAATAGGACAGGCCTGTATGTAGAAGCTCTGCCAGATACTCCAGAATGTTAGCAATATCTATATTCGACACATCTTTTCCTCTTTCAGCACTCCAAATGACAAACCTTTTCCATTTTCCTGCATAGTTCCTTCTTGTTGAAGGTCTGCGGGCTTCAAGGATAATGTCTTTAACCCTTTGGGAAAGTTCTGGATTAGTTGCTGCTATGTGATGTTCCATGCAGTCAGTTGCAACATTTTTAGGTTTGGATGCATGATGCTGTAGTTGTTCTGAGTTAACATCAAAGGCATCAGGGGTATTGACCACATTTTGTCCCGAGATGCTCCTCAGCAATGGGTACCAGTGTTGTCTTGGCCAGTTTGGAGCTATCAGGATTATCCTTGGACGTTCCTCCTTGATTTTTAGTAATACCTTGTGTATCAAGGGAAGAGGTGGGAATGCATATGCTGTCAGACCTTTCCAGCTGAAGGAGAGCGAATCCACTTTCCATGCAAGTGGGTGGAAAGTCCTTGTGCAGAATTTTTTGAGCTGGTGATTGAGAGGGGAAGCGAATAGATCTATCTGTGGCATTCCCCATTTCTTTGAGATGGTCTTGAAGATGTCCGGGTGTAGCATCCATTCGTGAGCATCCGAGGTGGTTCTGCTTAACATGTCTGCTAGAGTATTCTCCTTTCCGGTACAAATATTGCCTGTAACTGGATGTTGTAGCTGAGTGCCAGGTTCCAAAGGTCCAAAGTCATTCTGCATAGGGGGTATGAATGAGTGCCTCCCTGTTTGTTGATGTACCACATGACTGGTGTTGTCTGTCCTTATCATCAAATGGCCTTCTTTGAGAAATGGTCTGAATTTTTGGATTGCCAGTTTTACTGCCAGCATTTCTTTTAGGTTGATGTGCAGGTGAAGCTGGTCCTGTCCACAATCCTTATGCGCATTTGTCCAGCATGTGAGCCCCCCATCCTAGGTCTGAGGCGTCTGTTGTGATGGTTTGGCTTGCTTGATAGTTGTGAAAGGGTAGGCCTGGGTTTGACTGGCATGCTTGAGCCCACCATAGGAACTCCTGTTTTAGGCATGGGATTAGTGGAATTTCTGCTTCTAGGCTGTGCCTGTGTTGGGACCATAAATTCTTTAGGTACCACTGTAGTTTTCTCATATGTAGTCTGGCATGTGGAACCAAGATTATGCACGATGCCATGAAGCCCAAGGCCTGCAGAACTTTTCTTGCTGTCAGCTTGTTCTGTCTTGTTAGTGCCAAGAAGTAAAGAGGGAGTTGTTTTTCTGCAGTTAGGAATGCCATTTGTTTTACTGTGTCCAATTCCGCGCCCAAGAATGTCCTTGTTTGGGATGGTATCAGCCTTGACTTTTGTAAATTGACTGTGTATCCCAGTGCTTGTAGCAAGTAAATGACCCTTTGTAAATCTGTTGTCAGCTTGCTTTTGTTGTCCCCTTGTAGCAGGCAGTCGTCCAGGTATGGGTAAATTTGGATTCCCTGTAGTCTGCAGTGGGCGATTACTGATGCCAGGCATTTTGTGAATACTCTGGGCGCAGTAGATAAGCCAAAGGGCAATGCTGAGAATTGATAGTGCTCTGATCCTGCAAGAAATCTGAGGTATCTTCTGCAAATTGGTCGAATGGGGACGTGCAGGTATGCCTCCTTGAGATCTAGAGTTACCAGCCAACACTCCTTGCCCAGCATGGGAAGAAGTTGCTGTAGGGTCAGCATTTTGAATTTTGGGACAATGATGTATGTATTTAAGGTGGACAGGTCGAGAATAGGTCTCCAACTTTTTTCCTTTCTTGGAACTAGGAATAGTCTTGAGTAGAATCCTTTGCCTTGTTCTGTTATTGGTACTCTTTCCACAGCTCTCATCTTTGTTAATTGCATTATCTGCTGTAGAGCTTCTGTTTTTGATTTGGAGGCAGGTTTGGCATTCCTCTTTTGACTGGTAAAGTGTGGAAGTGGAACCGGTAACCTTGGTCTATGGTTTGCAAAATCCACTTGTCTTTTGTGATATAGTGCCAGTTCTTGAAAATAAGGTTAATTTTCCGCCTAATGGTGCTGCTATTTGTTCCCTGGTAGGCGGAGTTAGAATCAAGTCACTGTGATTGTGCTGTTGTAGTGGTAGTGGCTGTGTCTGTGCCTCTATTATTACCTTGCCACTGTCGTCCTCTGTAGGCACCCCCTCTGGATTGATTTCTGCCTCTGGAACGTCTATTCCTGCCCCTTTGGGATCTTGTGGAGTCAGGAAAGGACCAATTTTTGGCAGGCCAGTTCCTGCTAAACCTTGGGGGCTGAACCTGCAAGAAATCTTTAACCGTTTGTACAGATTTTGCCTTTTCTTCCATTTTCTTCATTACCTGCTGGGCAGGTGTACCAAACAAACTGGCCTTATCCATAGGAGCATCTAATAACTTAGCTTTAACATGATCCGGTAAGACCTGTTCCTTCAGCCATGCATAGGTTCATAGGTTCATAGGTTTATACTAGGCTATCTGCCCTAAGGCATTTATAAGCCTAGCCCAAATTATTGTGGCTTACATACCCTTATATGAAAAAATACTGTGCCCATTAGTTTGTTGTGGCTCTGTCCAGCAGTGACCCAGAGATGATTCCCGGGGTAAACCTACGATCTCCCATCCACAGGTCTAGATTTCTCTTGAACAGAGTCAGCGAGGTGCTCTGCCTCACATGGACCGGGATTTTATTCCACAGCATAGGAGTCTGAGTGATAAATCTATCCCTCCAGCACGTCCTATTTATATCCGTGCTAAGGTTTAAGTCGCTTGCTCTAGTGGTTTTGGTGGATTTGGATTTTTGAGGTGGAGCATGTCCATTAATTCGGGTTGGACATGGCCTTGTATGTCAGGCACATGTCACCTCTGAGCAGACGGTATGCGACTGAATAGAGCTGAAGTTTCTTCAATCTGGCAGCATATGACAGATTTTGGAGTCCCTTTATCCTTTTGGTGAGGAACTTTGGGGTCTCTCCAATTGCTGCAGATGTCGGGTGAGATACATCCCGAATGGGGCATTGTACTCGATCATTGGTCTGATAAGTGAAGAGTACAGGGAACAATGACCTCACTAGATCTGGATGTGAATCCCTTCATGATCAGGTGGGCAATGTAGAAGGTCTTTCTAACCACTTTAGCAATGTGAGTGTCAAAGAAAGGCCACTGTCAACCTGGGTCCCCAGGTCCCTGATAACCTCTTCTGTGCTTGGTGGATGGCCCCCTATATGGTAGCTTGGGGTTACCTTGTTTTCCCGAAGGGTATGACTATACATTTTTGGCGTTTAACTTCAGGCCATGGCTCTGGCACCAGCTATCTGTTTCCGTGAGTCCCTTCTGAAGGATATCAGTGTCCGATGCACTTTCCACTATGGCCCAGTTTGCAGTCATCTGCAAACTTTGTCAGCCAAAGTCCTCCCATGTTGGCCTGTACTTCTGAGAAGTAGATGCCAAACAATAGGGGCCAAGGACCGAGCCCTGTGGGACACCACTTGTGACCGGCTTGGAGTCTGACACAGCGCCAGCAACTCTAACCCTGTGGGTTCTGTCCTTAAGCCAGTTTGCAACCCATCTTGTGACATATGGGTTTACATTTAAGCTGGTAAGTTTTTCTACAATACCGAGTGGGGTATTGTGTGAAAAGCCTTTGCAAGGTCAAGGTAGGCTGTATGGACTGCCTTTCCTCATCAATGGCCTTGGTGACTATTTCAAGAAGTCGACCAAGTTCAAAAGGCATGATCTTCCCTTGACAAAGCCAAACTGGGTCGGGTCCAATGTCTGCAAGTCCCTATATCTTTGTTTATGAGCTCCATTATGATCCTCTCCATAGCTTTGCAGACTAGACTTGTTAAGCTTATGGGGTAATTACCAGGGTCCGTGAGGCGCCACCTTTGTGGAGTGGGACCACAGTTGCCGACGCCACTCCTTGGGCACGTATCCTGTGGTAAGGCTGAGATTAAACAGCTGCCTTATGTGCGGGTTTAATTCCTCATTTAGCTCGTGTAGCACACAGCCGGGGACACCATCCGGTCCCATTGATGCTGTGTTTTTAGCTTTAGAGAGAGCAGCTTTCACCTGCGCATTTGAGATGTCCGGGAGGCTACACTCGGCTGGGATAGTTATCTCTCCTTTAGGGGAGAGGGGTGAAGTTTGCACTGAACCTGTCTGCCAGTATGTTGGCAATGTCTGTGGGTTCAGTGATTTTTGTATCATTTTGGACTAATTCTGAGCATATCTGTGAGTTTCCACCCAGGTTCCTAACATAGCTGAAAAAGGCCTTATGATTGTCCTTTGAATCCATGGCAATTTTCTCTCAAAATTGGCCTTAGTTGATTTTATGAGTGCTCGTAATTTTTACTAATAATGATCAGGGGTGACTTCCTTTATGGATTTTGTTCTATCATGTAATAGCTTTCTCCTCTTATTGTAAAGTTTGTTAATGGCTGGGGTCCACCAGACTGGACGCTTTGCCCTTTGTGGAAAGAGTCTTGGTTTTATTTGGGATTGCCTGATCCATGCAGTCCTGGAGGTGTTCATAGAAGGCATTTGTAAGGGCTTCCGCAGCTTGGGTTGTGGCTTCCTCTGACTCAGGGGCCTTGAAGGATACCACACCAGTCTTGAGTAGTGTGAAGTTTGCTTTAGAGAAGTTCTTCACTATGGTCTTTTTGTTTGGGGTGGGGGCGGATGTGGATTTCCAGTGAGATTAGTTTATGATCAGATCTCACCAATGAGGGATATACTTCGGTGTGGAGCATTTTGTCCCCATGTTTGTGACAATGAGATCTAGTATATTTTCTCCTCTCGTGGGAACAGTGACTAGCTGTTCCATGGCATTTGAATTTATGAACTCCAGGAACCGTTGGGCTAGAAAGTTAGGGCTTGAGTAATGTTCCCAGTCTATATTCGGTAGTTGAAGTCACCCAATATGATGGTGTTTGGAGATACATTTATACCCTCCAGTGTCTTCAGGAAGGCTGTGTGGGGTTCCTGAGTTTGAGAGGGTGGCCTGTAGCATGCTACAATTTGTAGAGCAGTTTTGCCTATTGTTAGTTGCACCTGGATGGTTTCAAGCTTCATGCGTTGCCACCAACCTGGAGGTGTGAGTATCCTTTATGAATATGGATACACCTCCTTTTGTGGAGTGGTCCGGGTTTTGGGGCGGAACGCATGATATGAGGTAAAACCTAATAGTGCCGGGTGCTCTCAGGAGCCTTGAACCAGGTTTCAGTTACAGCACAGACATCGATGTTCTCCATACTGAGAAGGGCCTCGAAAGTGCGTGCATTTTGAGATTTAGACTTCTGGCATTGAGCAGCATTACCCTCAATTTCTTCCCATTTTTGTTTTCTAGGGTGGTAGGTTTAGAATTTGAGCCTTGCCTAAAAAGGCACTATGGGGGTGGCAAGAGCCTTAGCCAATATCCGGAATCCCAGGGTGACAGGTGCAAGCCGTCCCTTGGAGCAGCGTGGCTTGTCAAGCATGTCATCCCAGGCAGACAGACACTGGATCCCCTTTGAATGACACCAGACATTAAGCCAATTGTTAAAGCTGATCATCTTGTCTCTATATTGTGGCATCATTCTTGGTGAAGGAAGGATACTGCTCAGGGTTAGGGTCATACCTGCCTGGGCTACATAATCAGAGAGCTCCTCTATGTCTCTTTTCATGCAGTCCAGGGAGGTGCGTCTCAGGTCGTTCACACCAGCATGGACAATGACTGTGTCATATTTGTACTTGCTGTGGAGTGACCCGAGTGCTTGTGTTATGTGGCGGATTCTAGCGCCCGATAGGCAGCTTACTGTGACCCTCTCCTTGTTCAGCCTGGTGAGTGGGACGTCAGTGTGTCTGACTATGGAGTCACCTATGACAAGTATGTTTGGTGTTGTATTTGGCCTTAAGGGCTGTGACTGCTTTGCACACTGCTTTTGTGGTTTATGTGTTGCTTTTGGGGTGTCTTGAGGTAGCAGTTGTTTGGGTGTCTGCTTTGGAGGCCTCTGCTGTTTAGGTAAATTTTACTCAGAGCCTCAGTATGTCTTTGTGTGTTTATGTGTTTGATTCAGTGGAGTGGTAGCATTATGTGAGGCTGGTTTTGTGGTGTGTGTAGTTGCCTTCTCCTCCTGTCTGGTCTTGCCAGTCCTGAGTTGAGAGAGCTCAGCCTCCAGTTTGGCTAAATAGCTGCATCTCTACAAGTATTTGTGTTATGTGGGAGGAGGAGAGGGTTGTCTGTGTACATGAGGCAGTTATAACATTGCCTCAAGATTCCCAGATTCACCAGCTGGACGAGAGGAGATTGACAACTGACCTTTGGACATGCTAGAATAATATTGGGAAATCCTTAATTGAAAACAAGGGCCAGTGGGGAGTGAGGGTGTAGTGCTTTTAATTTTTAGTGCTGACTTATATAATTGCTTTAGTGAGCAAGTGCCAGGTAACTTGAGTGCAATGTGATACAAGTAACTAAATGCAAAACGACAAACAGTAACTTTCTTTCAAGTGAAACAAGGAAATAAGTACAGTAAGCAATGCAGATATCACTAGTGATCCACAGAAGCTGAGAAGTTGCGTATTAGGTGAATTAGCTTCCAGGGAAATAACAAGCAAACAAACAACAAGTATATAAACAAAGCTAGATTCAGTAGGCCTGGATCTAGTCTATGATAGAGCAAACAAGGTGAACCAATTTCAGTAAGATACAGTTCAAATATTCAGGCACTATAAACCTTTAACCAGAAAATTCCCAGCTCAGAAGGGCAGAGTCCAGCCTCTTCTCCCACAAGAGTGCAGTCCACGAACCTTCTTAATGTAAAATAACTGGCCTGAAGCCCAAGTGCCTAAACCAGAACTAATACACTTGGACACTGGGCTCTCAATCAGCAGTTCCCAACTTAGAAGGATGAAAGCTACCTGTCCTGCCACCACAGTGCTTGCCACAAACCTTCCTAATGTAAAACAACTGGTCTGAAGCCCAAGTGCTTAATCCAAAAGACTTGAATGATAGCTACACTTTAATCAAGTTACAACCAAGCAGTAATAAATACCATTGAATACTTTAGAGAATGTCTGGATTAGTGCTCAAGTTACACAAACAAAGCTAGATCCAGCAGGCCCGAATCCAGTCTATGCCACAGCAAACAAGGCGCACCAACTTCAGTAAGAAACAGTTCAGATATGCATGCACTATAAGCCTTTAACCAGAAATTCCCAGCTCAGAAGGGCAGAGTCCAGCCTCTCCTCCCACAAGAGTGCAGACCACGAACCCTCTTAATGTAAAATAACTGGCTTGAAAGCCCAAGTGCTTAAACCAGAATTAATACACTTTTAGAATAACAGACACTGAGCCCTCAATCAGCAGTTCTCAACCTAGAAGGATGTAAGCTACCTGTTCTGCCACAACAGTGCAGACCACAAACCTCTCAGTGCAAAACAACTAACTGGTCCGAAGCCCAAGTGTTTAAACCAAAAGGCTTAGAATGAGTTACACCAAGCAGTAATAAATACAATTGAGTATTTTAAGATGATGCAAAAGTAAAAGAAGTAGGTAAAACACAAGTACAGTAAAAGCAGATGAAATTTTTTTTTTTTTTTTTTTCTGAACAAGTGCTGAGATCAAAGAAACAGATTTGAGTGCTGAAACTAGAAAACTGGCTAGTTACAAGAAAAAAAAAAACAAGCTAGAAGGCTTCCCTCAAACACAGAAGGGCTTGGGGGCTCAGAAGCCTACAAATAGTCTGTACCACTTAACAAGAAAGGCAGGAAATAAGCTTAATTTTTTTTTTTTTTCTATTTCCCAGATGCTCTCTTTGTACACAGTAGGAGTGCCTGAAATCAGAATATGATCTCACTGCACTCAGTTGAGTGAGCAAATGAGATGGGCCCAGAGGCAGGCTGAGGGGCGGGCAGTTTCAATGCCACTAAGATTAACACCAAAACAAAAACCGGGTGGGTGGGAATAACTGAAGAGCAGAATAACCAGTTAAAAATTCCTTCAACACTCCTTCATACACAGTTTAAATCAATTTAAATACTGTATTTTTTAAAAGTAAAAGTGCATAAAAAGGTACTTAAATTCTCTTATACGTCCAGTTGAATATAACCAAGTTCTTAGCTTGCCAAGCTGAAGTTTTAAAGCAGGAATTATTTCACATGCACCAGTTTAAATATGCAAGGACAGGAAATCACTGACTGTGGCTACCCCCACACCTAAGGCAGTAGCATGTCTTCTTATCACTGTGCCAGTCATGGCTGATCTAAATGTAGCCTCCAGTGCATCATAGCCACATTTTAAGGAATGGTTACTAACCTGTTGTATGTTATTTACCATTTCTAATACATATTTCTTATCTATAGAGTCATCAGAGGATAGCTTTTTAGTTAACTGATCAAGCATAAACTCTTGGTATTGTATCATGTGAAACTGACAGTTTAAAGCTCTAGCTGAGAGAGTAGCTGAGGTGTAAACTTTTTTGCCCCATCTGTCTAAAGACCTGGCTTCCCTTTCAGAAGGAATAGGGTTTTGCTGTGGTCGAGGCTACTGCCTTAGGCCCCTGGGATATAGTTTCGGGTCTGCAAGTGGGGCCTTGTATAGGTGATGATGAGTGTCTGGTACCCTGTAAAATCTATCTGGTTTGGCAGGGGCTGGAGGTAAGGAATCTGGTGCAGTGCAGACATCATTAAATGCATCGTCCACAACAGAGAGGACAGGAGGTATAGCTAAGGGCCTGTGTTGTGGAAGGTGCAGAAAAGTCCTAAGTCTTTTTCTGGAATCTGAGAAATCCTGTTCCTGCCATTGGAATTGTTCTCGCATGGCATGCAAGGTTTCCCCAAAGGAGAATTCTTCTGGTGGAGAAGCAGCTGGAATGGATTCTTCAGCATCTGAGTCTTCATAATTGGAGAAAGGAGCCTCTGGCTGGTCTGTAATATCTGAGTCATCCGCAGAATCATCAGAGGACACAGGCTCGGGGGGCTCTGCTCTAGGTCTCTTTTCTGGGGGCTGAGAGGCCCTGCCTGGGTGAGATTGAGATCCCCTAATTAAGGATATTAAATCTTCGGCCAGAGTAAGCATTTGTGAAGTAGAAGTGGGCCTGGTTGAGGGGGGTTTAACAGGCACTGATTTAGTAGATTTGGCTGCTTTAGCCCTGGCAAAGGCCTTAATAGACATGGCTGCAGGAGGCCTAGCAGCACCACGTGCTGGGGTAGAGACATCCAAAGGGATGGTGTCTGATAAGTCACTAGTAACCACTGTTGTAGGTAAAATTTCTGAGGCCGATTCAAGTAAGGTAGCAGGAACCTCAGTAGTAGTCATTGATTCAGCTGTACTTTGATCAGTTTTCTCGGTTTCGGCGAAACCGAGACACTCATGATTTGCTTAACCATGGTTTCGGCGAAACCGCGGACCGCGAGTGTCGGTCTTTTCTTTGCGTTTTTAACAATTTGGGTAGTCGGGAGGATCCGACGGCATAATGTACGCAAAATCTGAGCGAAAAACTGTTCAGCAAACTCCGACCGACGCCTAAGCGTCGTCGGTTGAATGAAGCACAGGCGAACAGGCTGCTACGTCGTGGTCTGGGCCTAAACAAGGCAAACAGTAAGAGTGGAAATCTTTATGAGGTATTTGTTTCCGCAAGTTAAACAGTTATTGACTTTTTCTGACATCGGCTGAGGCAAGAAAGAGTCCCCAACGGGTACTTAGCTTTAGAAGTCTTGAAGTAGTATTCGGTAGTAGTAATCTCTGGATCTGACCGACCGGCACTTGCGAACAGCTTCTGCTTGGCGCCACGGCAAGAAAGACCGAGGAAAATGGCGTCGGCTGATGCCTTTATACCCGAAGACCAGCAGAGATGACGTCGGGTGAAGTGCGACATCAGCCGAAGCCGGACCCGGACTTTGGAATCCGGCCGACCGAAGGGCTGCCTGACGACAGGACAACCCAGTTGTTATGACTGCAGATGCATCCATGAAGGACATCAACATGCAGCCAACGCCATTTTCTTCAGTTTTTCTTGCCCCAGATGTCAGGTGTCCCCAAATAGGTAGGCAATACATATTGCTAATAAAACGTACATAAAAAATAAAAACAATACCTTCAGCTACAAGAAAATATACCACATAGGTTGTATAGGATAGAAAGGTATAGATAAGTTCCAGCTAAGGAAGTGGGGATGGAGGGTGGGTAACCTGGACTGCAACGGTGAATACACTAACATCTACATTTACGGTAGGTACAAAACTGTACTATGTTAATCGTGTTTCACTGCTGCAGTCATTACACTTGGGTTGAATCCCAAAGCTGAGGTTGGGTGGCTGGGTCTATATAGGATTTGGAGTGGCTATGAGGCCCTGCAGAACTGCAGTAGCAAAGCCAACCCTGGATTTGGAGTAGAGGTAAGTGATCATGCTTGGTAAAGGTGTGCACTGAACTCCAAGTTGCAGCTTCCAAAATATCCTTGGTTGGTACTCCTCTAAGAAAGGCCGCTAAAGTGGCTGTCGCCCTGGTAGAATGAGGCCTAATGTTACTAGGCACAGTTTTTCCATGTTGTGTGTAGCAGAAACAGATAAGTGTCCTATCCAGTTTTAAATGGTTTTGAAATAGCCTTTTCCTGTGTTCCTGCAGCATATGATACAAACAGTTGCTCAGTTTTCCTGAAAGCTTTTGTTTTGCCCAAGTAGAAACGTAACTGCCTGTGTATGTCCAATGAGTGAAGTCTCTCCCTTTTATTCTGGGGATTTGGATAAAAAGTTGGCAAGTTAATGGTTTGGTTAACAGCCACACTGGATACCATCTTTGGCATGAATGTAGGGTTTGTTCTTAAGGAAACCCTGTCTTGATGAAAAATGATGAAAGGTTCCACTGCCATTAGTGCCTGTAACTCAGACTCTTTGTGCTGAAGTTACCAGCAGCAGAGGAGTTTTTACATGACAAAAAATTTAAATCTGCTGAAATGGCTGGCTCAAAAGGCGGTAAAGTAAGTTTTTCCAAAACAAAGTTGAGGTCCCAAGTTGGTGTTGGTGCTCTCCGGGGCGGTCTTATGTTTTAGCCCCTCTGAGGTATTGTCTTAGTAATGGGTGAGAAAAAATAGGAGGATCCGTGTTGTAATGAGCTGAAATAGCAGAGGCGTGGATATTAATAAATGAAAAGGAAAGGCCTTTGTCCAGCATCTTAGTTAAGTATTGTAATACCTGAGGAATATTTGGAACAAGAGGGTCAAGGCCTTGAGCCTGGTTCCAGGCGCAGAATCTTTTCCACTTTTCTGAGTAAGATTTCAAGAGTGACATATGTATAGGAAAGTAGAAACATTTTAATCAAAAGTAAAGGTTACTACAACTGTGACACAAAAGGTGTGGTCTACCTGGCAACTTGTGACAAGTGTTCGTCATATTATGTAGGAAAAACTGAAAGAGTTAAAGAAAAGAATATACGAACACGTCTATGACATTCAAAAAGGAAAAGAGACAAGTGCACTATTCAAACATAGTAAAGAATGTAAAGGATGTAAATTTTATTTCTTTATTCTTCAACAAGTTAGAAAAGACGTAAGGGGTGGAATTTGGGAAGAGATTTTGGAAAGTAAGGAATTGTGGTGGCAGGTATACCTGGAAGCAGGTAAAAACCCAGGGTAGAATGATTACCTAAGTATAGTTTCTTTGTTGAAAATAAAGGCAAACAAAATATAACTGCAATATTTTTAAATAGTGTGGGGTGTTAATGTTTTATTTATTTATTTATATAAGGATAAGAATACTAGCACAAGCACTTTATTATGAATATTTGCACAAGCACTTTACTTGCAACAACAGCATCTTACGGATTTATTCTTCTGTACTCAATACATATATATATATTTTTTTTTTAAAATGAATTTTAGGTAAGTGTCATATGACATGCAATACAGGGTTTTGACAGCAGAGGGAGAAATATTAAATAGATACACATAGGAACATATTGTTAGTTAGCACAAGCACTTTATTCAAACAATATTTTAGTTACACATTTCTTAGTATTTTTACTAAGTATAATTTTAATAATTTTAACAATTGAATATTCCTGTGTATAGGTTTTGGATAGGTTTTTATTTTGAAGGCAAGGATTTCGTTTACTTCATTTTACCTTATTTTAATATTAATGAGTCCGTTTTTCTGATTTAATTCAAATGTTTAAAACAAGATTCATTGGTCATTGGGTTAATTAAACTACTATATATAGATCTATTTAATGTTCAAATAATGTCTGATGAAGTCCATTTGGTTTGGATGAAAACGCTTAGTAACTGTGTTGTTTGAATCGCGTTAATGTGATGGTCTGTGTAGTTCGTTTTATTCATTAAATACGTTTCAAAAGGAGTTACAGAAGTTTGGCAGTTTTTCTTTGGCTTCTTGCACTCTGTTCGTGGGATTTTGGTATTTTTTCGAGTGCATCCAGAGTTTTGCATTAAGATTTCCTGGTGCTGGGCCTCCTGTCCTCCAAAATGACATCCACAACAGCTTTAGAGAGGAGTGTTGACTGCTTGGTTAAGTAATCTGCCATGCAGCCAGATTTAAGGTTTTGAGCTGTCTGTGCAGGATCTGATTGTTTTGCAGAGTCAAAAGATGAGGTATTGGAGATAAAATCCATGCTGGGCCTTGAGCCATGTTCCTTAATATTGGGTACCAGTGCTGGCGTGGCCAGTCCGGAGCAATCAGGATAATTTGTGGCCTCTCTAGTCTGGCTTTTAGGAGTACCTTTGCAAGGAGAGGCAGTGGTGGGAAGGCATAAACTTTTAGTGTTTTCCAACTGAATGAGAGAGCATCCACTTTCCATGCTTGTGTGTGGTAAGTCCTTGTGCAGAATTTCTGTAATTGGCAGTTCAGAGGGGAGGCAAAGAGATCTAATGTCTGGGCTCCCCCATTTCTGAGTTATCATGCTGAATACTTGTGGATTTAGTTTCCACTCGTGAGGATCCATGATGTTTCTGGTTAAGTCGTCTGCAGGTGTATTTTTCTTCCCTGGCAGGAATTGTGCTTGCAGATGAACTTGATAGGTCAGTGCTGTGTTCCACAAAGTCATTGCTTGTCTGCATAGGGGGTAGGAATGTGTGCCCCCTTGCTTGTTTATGTACCACATAACTGTGGTGTTGTCAGTCTTTAGTAGCAATTGTCCTGGATGCAGAAATTCCTTGAAAGCTTTCAGGGCATTTTGTACAGCTAGCATCTCTTTTTGATTGATGTGGAGATGCATTTGGTCTGTGGTCCACTTGCCCTGGATACATTGTCCTGCCATGTGTGCTCCCCAGGTGTAATCCGATGCATCTGTTATTGTCTGCCTGGCTGTGGGTAAAGTAAAAGGCTGTCCCTTGTTGTGGTGACATGCCTGTGCCCACCATTGAAACACCTGTTGAAGGCAGGGAATGAGTGGTATTATTGCTTCCAAACTGTGGCAGTGCTGAGCCCATACACTTTTCAGATACCATTGTAACTTCCTCATATGCAGTCTGGCATATGGAATTGGTAGTATGCAAGATGCCATGAATCCCAAGGCCTGCAGAATTTTTCTTACAGGAAGTTGGGTCTTTGTTGCCATCAAATGAAAATACTGTGCCAGTTGCCTTTGCTTGCCTGGCGTGAGATAAGCCATCTGGGCAGTTGTATTTAAGCTTGCACCCAGGAATATTATCTCTTGGGAGGGCACTAGTTTTGACTTCTTTTTGTTTGTGTACCCTAGGCCCATTAGTAATCTTTTTACAAATGCCAGATGTTGTAGTAGAATGTCCTTGCTCTCTGTTTGAATAAGGCAGTCGTCCAAGTAAGGATATATTTGAATTCCTTTTTGTCTGCAAAATGCAATTACTGGTAGCAGGCACTTTGTAAAGACCCCGGGCGCAGTAGATAATCCAAAGGGCAGTTTAGAGAATTGGTAATGCTTTGTGCCAGCTATGAATCTGAGGTATCTTCTGCAATTTTGTCTGATTGGGACATGCAGGTATGCCTCTTTGAGGTCCAAAATAACAAGCCAAGCCTTCTTTGCCCAGCATGGGAAGAAGCTGCTGTAGTGTCAACATTTTGAATTTTGGTATATCCAGGTATGTGTTCAGAATAGATGGGTCCAGTATGGGTCTCCAAGTTTTGTCCTATCTGGGGACCAAAAAAAGTCTTGAATAAAAACCTTGTCCTTGTTTCTCTTCCGGTAGTTTTTGAATAGCTCTCATGTCCATGAGAGCTGTAATTTGCTTTTGTGCCTCTGCCCATTGATTTTGAGGCAGGTTTGGCATTCCTTTTGGCCTTGGTAGAGTGTGAAAATGGAACCTGTAACCTTGAGACAATATTCAGTACCCATTTTTCTTGGGTGATTATATGCCAGTTTTGTTGAAAAAGTGCTAGTTTCCCCCCCTAAGGGAGCTGCGAAAAGGTGAGGGTTTAGCATTTGAAAGGGGAAGTCATTGAGATTGTTTCCTGAATGGCTGTGACTCGTCTTCACCTCTTTTTTGGGTTGAAGCACCCCACTGTCAAAGTCTGTAAGAGCCTTGGGGCGGAGATCTGCCTCTTGGGCGTCTGTATCTGCATCTTTGTGGTCTGTTTGACACTGGAAAGGACCAATTTTTAGAAGGCCAATTTCTGCTAAATCTAGGAGGCTGTACCTGTAAGAAATCCTTTACTGTCTGCATAGATTTTGCTTTATCCTCCATTTTCTTTAATACCTCTTCAGCCTTAACACCAAACATGATATCATGCTGTAAAGGAGCATCCAATAACTTTGCCTTAACATGATCAGGTAAACTTTGTTCTTTTAACCAAGCATGTCTTCTAATCACAGATCCTGTAACTGCGGCTCTACAAGACGCCTCTAATGAATCAAAACCACATTGCAGAGTATGTTTTCCCACTTGTTCAGCTGCATGCAATAAGTCCTGCATTTCCTTATGTTCAAGACCTTCTAAGCTTGTAGGCATTTCTTGTTTTTGCAAAGGCATTAAATATTGTTGGTATTTAAGCATGTGGAACTGGCAATTTAAAGCCCTTATTGCTAGTGCTGCAGAAGTGTAAACTTTCTTCCCCCATCTATCCAATGCTATGGAATCCCTGTCACAGGGAACTGGGTTTTCTGCAGTGGAAGCCTTTACCCCTTTGGGACCCTGGGAAATGGTTTCTGGGTCTGCGGCAGGGTTTTTGTAAAGAAATTTGCGAGAGTCAGGGACTCTGTAGTACCTGTCTGGCTTAACTGGAGCTGGGAGTAAAGAATCAGGGGTTAAACTAGATTCAGAGAACACATCATCCACAATAGTCAACACAGGCGGAATAGCCAGGGGCCTGTGCTGAGGCAATAACAGAAAATCTCTGAGCCTTTTCTTGGATTCTGAATAATCCTGGCTCTCCCAATGGAAATGCTCCCTCATGGTATGTAAAGTTTCCCCAAAAGAGTAATCCTCAGGAGGAGAGGCTGAAGGTATAGATTCTTCAGCAACAGAGTCCTCATAGGGGGGTAAAGAATATCCCTGGTCTGAAAAGGAATCAGAGGAAATGGAAACCTGATCAGAGGAATCACAGTCTGTATCCTGCCTTGGCCTTTTATCAGGAGGGGGATGTGAACCCCTGATCAGAGTAATTAGGTCTTCGGCCATTTTGAGCATGTGTTTCTTAGGCATGGAAGCCTGTCCAGGAGAATGCTGTACTTGTTTCTTTGACTTTAATGGAGTTTTTGATTTGGCTGTTTTGATTGTAAGCTGTGAAGGTCTGAAGACACCCTCAGAAGCCGATGCCTGCTCAGTGGCTCCGGACCCATCTGTGGGAATAGTTTTCCGTAGGCCCAATACCTTGAGTTTCCAGAGGCCTAGGTGTCTCCACGTGGGAGTCTGAGGTGGCCTGTGGCTCTGAGGCAGCAGGAGTCAGGGGATGCAAAAGCGCCTGAGCACCAGCGAACCAGCAACTTGCCTGGAAGAGGCTTAGTCGTCGATTTTGGACCTCGGTTGCCTGTCCTTATCCTTGTCTTTGCGTTTTTTGTGTATTCCAGTCGTCGGTTGTTCCGACGGCATGGTATAATTGAACCTTAGGCCAAAATAATGGCGTGCAAAATCAAACCAATGTTTAATAGTGCGTTTGTTAAATCTAGCACAAAACCGACAACTTGCGACGTCGTGGTCTGGGCCTAGGCATGGAATACAATAAGAATGGAAATCCTTATGAGGTATTTGCTTCCCACAAGAAATACAATTAACTTTTACTGATACCGGTCTGAGGCAAGAAAAAGTTTCCCCAATGGGGTACTTGGCTTTATTGAAGACTTCGGTTCTAAAATTCGAATTTGAAAATCTCAGGAGTTGGCCGACTGGCACTTGCGAACTGCTTTTGCTTCAGGCACCGCGCAGCAAGAAAGACTGAAGAAAATTGCGTCAGCTGCATCTTATATACCCCTGGCGCACTGACGTCAGGGAAGAAGTGACAGAAACCGACGCCGGACCAAGACTTTGGAACTCTGGTCGACTGCGGGACTGCCTGATGGCAGGATAACAAGTGTAATGACTGCAGCAGTGAAACACGAACATCTCTAGCTGCAGGCAAGGAATGATAGGAATCACCGTTTCCAGGCTGTAACCATGCTGACTCCATAGACTTTTTAAGTACCACTGAAATTTCCTCATATGCAGTCTTGCATATGGAATTAGAAGAATGCAGGAGGCTATGAACCCCAAGGCTTGCAGTATTTGCCTTGCAGAAAGTAGTGTTTTTGTGGCCATCTGTTTGAAGTAAGGAACCAAATGAATTTGCTTCTCTGGCATAAGGAAAGCCATCTGGGCAGCTGAATTGAAGCTTGCACCCAGGAATGTAATTTTTTGAGAGGGTGCAAGTTGTGATTTATTTTCGTATAGTGTACCCTAGACAAGTTAGAACCCTTTTTACAAATGCCAGATGGTTTAGAAGAGTGTCCTTGTTGTCTGCCTTAGACAATCGTCCAGGTATGGATATATTTGAATGTTTCTTTGCCTGCAAAATGCAATTACTGGAGCCAGGCACTTTGTGAAGACCTTGGGCGCAGTAGGTAAGCCAAAGGGCAGTGCAGAGAAAGTACAGTTGTGTACACTTAGCATAAATGTAGATGTTACAGTCGGCCTGAATTCCAAAGTCTTGGGTCCTGCGTCGGCTATCGTCGCCCCTTCCCTGCCGTCAGGTCGTCAGGGGTATAAAAGCAGCAGCCGACGCCATTTTCTTTAGTTTTTCTTGCCCCAGATGTCAGGTACCCTAAAAGGGTAGGCAAAATTTATATCTATATATAAAATTACATGCAGCAATATAAACTTTACCTTCATCCACAAGCAAATACACCACATAGGTTCCATCAGAAGAAAAGGGGGGATGGCGGGTGGATAACCTGGACTGAAACAGTGAATACACTAACATCTACATTTATGGTAAGTGTACACAACTGTACTATGTTCTTCGTGTTTCACTGTTGCAGTCATTACATTTGGGTAGATTCCGAAAGCTATGGTTGGGAGACTGGTGCTAAACAGCATTAGGAACGCCTATGAGACTCTGCAGAACTGCAGTGGCAAAGCCTGCCCTGGATTTAGAGTAGAGTGGCAGATGATAGTGCTTTGTAAAGGTGTGCACTGAGCTCCAAGTAGATGCCTCTAAAACGTCCTTGGTTGGTACTCCCCTGAGAAAGGCTGCTGAAGTGGCTGCAGCTCTGGTGGAATGTGGCCTAATGCCCTTAGGCACTGCCTTGCCATGGTATAAGTAGCAGAAATGAATGCAGTTGCCTATCCACTTTGAAATAGTGTCCTTTGAGATAGCCTTTCCTTGTGATCCTGCAGCATATGCCATTAGTAATTGCTCTTTCTGAAAACTCTGGTTCGGTCCAAGTAGAATCTAAGCTGTCTATGTCCAAAGAATGCAGAATTCTTTCCCCCTTGTTCTGTGGATTTGGATAAAAAGTTGGCAAATTAATGGTTTGGTTAAAAGCCACACTGGACACCACTTTAGGCATAAATGTTGGGTTGGTCCTCAGGGAGACCGATAAAAAAATGATAAAAGGTTCTACAGCCATGAGTGCCTGTAGCTCTGAAACTCGTCTTGCAGAAGTTATTGCCAGGAGCAGAGCTGTTTTCCAAGATAAAAACTATATCAGCAGTAGCAGCTGGCTCAAAAGGAGGCAGGGTGAGTTTTTCCAAGACAGAGTTGAGGACCCATGCAGGCATTGGTGATCTCCTTGTAGGCCTTAAATTTTTGGCTCCTCTGAGGTACTGTCTTAAGGGATGAGAAAAGATTGATGGCTCGGCATTGTAATGAGCCAAAATGGCAGAGGGATGCATTTTAATAGATGAGAAAGATAGGCCTTTGTCCAGCATCTCAGTAAAGTATTGTAAAATCTGAGGAATATTTGGGCACAGCTATATCCATTCCTTGTGCCTGGTTCCAAGCACAGAATCTCTTCTATTTTCCAGCATAACATTTTCTAGTGCTAGGCCTTCTGGTTTCCAAAATGACATCCATGACAGCATTGCTGAGAGGTGCGTTTTGTATGACTACATTACCTGCCATGCTGCCAGGTTTAGAGTCCTGAGCTGGCTGTGCAGGATCGGATTGTTTTGCTGGGACAGTAGATGCGGTACTTGAGGTAAGGTTCAAGCTGGGCATTGAGACAAGCTCCTTAATATTGGGTACCAGTGCTGGCGGGGCCAGTCTGGTGCAATCAGTATCATCTTTGGCTTCTCCTGTCTGACCTTTAGGAGTACCTTGGGGAGGAGAGGGGGAAAAGGCATACACTGATAGGTTTTTCAAGCTGAAGGATAGAGTGTCCACTTTCCATGCTTGTCTGTGATAAATCCTTGTGCAGAATCTCTTTAGTTGGTAGTTGTGAGGGGAGGCAAATAGATCTATGTCCGGGCTTCCCCATTTCCTTGTTATGCTGAAGACTTGTGGATCCAGCTGCCACTCATGGGGATCCATGAGGTTTCTGCTTAGTCTGTCTGCCAGAGTATTTTTCCTTCCTGGCAGGAATTGTGCTTGCAGATGTACTTGGTAAGTCAATGCTGTGTCCCACAAAGTCATGGCTAGTCTGCAAAGGGGGTAAGAATGTGTGCCCCCCTGCTAGTTTATATACCACATGACCATGGTGTTGTCTGTCTTTATCAATAGTGGTCCTGGATGAAGTAGGTCCTTGAAGGCTGTCAGGGCATCTTGAACAGCTAACATCTCTTTTTGATTGCTATGTAGATGCATTTGGTTTGAAGTCCATGTTCCCTGAATGCATCTTCCTGCCATGTGGGCCCCCCAGGCATAATCTGATGCATCCGCTGTTGGTGTCTGCCTGGCTGGGGGCAATGTGAACGGCTGTCCCTTGTTTTGGTGACAAGCCTTTGCCCACCATCGAAACTCCCGTTGCAGGCAGGGAATGAGAGTAATTATAGTTTCCAGGCTAAGGCAATATTGAGTCCAAACACTTTTTAGGTACTACTGAAGTTTCCTCATATGCAGTCTTGCATGTGGAATTAGTAGGATACAGGATGCCATGAAGCCAAAAGCCTGCAGAATTTTTCTTGCAGATAACTGGGCCTTTGTTGCTAACATTTTGAAATAGGTAGTCAGTTGCCTTTGTTTGTCTGGCCTGAGATAAGCCATCTGGGCAGTTGTATTTAAGCTTGCACCCAGGAATATTATCTCTTGAGAGGGTACTAATTTTGATTTCTTTTCGTTGACTGTGTACCCTAGGCATATTAGAAGTTTTTTCACACACACCAGATGCTGTAGAAGGATGTCCTTGTTTTCTGCTTGAATGAGACATACATGTCCAAGTAAGGATATATTTGTATTCCTCTGTCTGCAGAATGCAATTACTGGTGCCAGGCACTTTGTAAAGACCCTGGGAGCAGTAGATAAGCCAAAGGGTAGTGCAGAGAATTGGTAATGCATTGAGCCAGCCTTGAATCTGAGGTATCTTCTGCATATTTGTCTGATTGGGACATGCAGGCATGCCTCTTTTAGGTCTAAAGTTACAAGCCAAGCATTCTTGCCCATCATGGGCAGAAGCTGCTGCAAAGTCAACATTTTGAATTTTGGTATATCCAGGAATGTGTTCAGAATTGATAGCTCCAGTACTGGCCACCAGGCCTTGTCCTTTCTGGGTACCAAGAACAGTAGAGTAAAATCCTTGTCCCCGCTCTTGCTCTGGCACTTGTTGAAAGGCCCTCATGTCCATGAGGGATGAGACTTGTTTTTGTGCCTCTGTCCATTGATTTTTTGGCAGGTCTGGCCAGCCGTTTGCCTTTGGTAGGGTATGGAAATGGAACTTGTAGCCTTGTGACAAGATATTTAGTACCCACTTGTCCTGGGTTATAATATGCCAATTTTGAGGAAAAAAGTGCTAATTTTCCCCCTAAGGGTGCTGCCAGGAAATAAGTGCTTGGTGCAGGCAGAGGGAAGTAATTGGGACTGTTTCCTGTAAGGTTGTGATTTGTCTTCTCCACTTTTGGAGGTAGAAGCACCCCATTGCTTTGACCTGTATAAACCTTGCGCCTGAAATCTGCCTCTAGGGTGTCTGGGTCTGCCCCTTTGAGGTCTGTCTGACACAGGAAAGGACCATTTCTTTGTTGGCCAGTGTCTACTAAACCTAGGTGGTTGTACTTGTAAGAAATCTTTGACAGTTTGCATAGATTTAGCCTTGTCGTCCATTTTCTTTAATACCTCTTCTGCCTCAACACCAAACAAAGTATCATGTTGTAAAGATGCATCTAATAATTTAACTTTAACATGATCAGGCAGATTTTGTTCCTTTAACCAAGCATGCCTTCAAATTACAGAACCTGTAACTGCGGCCCTGCAGGAGACCTCTAAAGAATCAAAACCACATTGCAAAGTATGCTTTCCAACTTGTTCAGCTGCATGCAATATATCCTGCATTTCCTTGTTTTCAGCACATTCAGAGTTTAACAACATTTTCTGTTTAAGCAATGCCATGACATGTTGCTGATATTTGAGCATATGAAATTGACAGTTTAAGGCCCTTATAGCCAAGGTAGCAGATGTGTAAACCTTTTTTCCCCATCTATCCAGTGCCCTAGAATCTCTGTCATAAGGGGCAGGGTTTTCTGCAGTGGAAGCCTTAACTCCCTTGGGGCCCTGAGAAATAGTTTCTGGGTCTGCAGCAGGGTTTTTAAAAAGGAATTTATGAGAGTCAGGAACCCTGTAATATCAGTCAGGCTTAACAGGAGCTGGAGGGTAAGGAGTCAGGGGTAAGGCTAGACTCTGAAAACACATCATCTACAATGTCTAACAGGAGGGATTGGCTAGTGGCTTGTGCTGAAGTAGTAACAGGAAATCCCTGAGCCTCTTTTTAGATTCTGAAAATTCTTGGCTCTCCCAGTGGAAATGCTCCCTCATGGTATGTAAGGTTTCCCCAAAAGAATAGTCCTCAGGAGGAGAAGCTGAAGGAATGGATTCTTCAGCCTCAGAATCCTCATAGGGGGGAAAAGAATATTCCTGATCAGAAGAGGAATAGTACAGTTGTGTACCTACCATAAATGTAGATGTTAGAGTGTATTCACTGTTGCAGTCATTACACTTGGGTTATCCTGCTGGCAGGCTACCCGCAGTCGGCCTGAATTCCAAAGACCTGGTCTGGCGTCGGTTGCTGTTGCCTCTTCCCTGACGTCAGTGCGCCAGGTGTATAAAAGATACAGCTGCCACCATTTTCTTCAGTTTTTCTTGCCCCAGATGTCAGGTGCCCCCAAGAGGGTAGGCTAAATATTCTGCTCACAAAAATGCATGCACTAACAAACATTACCTTCATCTACAAGCAAATACACCACATAGGTTGTATAGAATAAAGTACACACAAGTCCCAGCAATGAAAGGGGGATGGTGGGTGGGTAACCTGGACTGCAACAGTGAATACACTCGAACATCTACATTTATGGTAGATACACACCTGTACTATGTTCATCGTGTTTCACTGTTGCAGTCATTACACTTGGGTTGAATCCCAAAGCTGAGGTAGGGTGGCTGGGCCTAAATAGAATTAGGAATGGCTATGAGGCCCTGCAGAACTGCAGTCTCAAAGACCGCTCTGGATTTAGAGTAAAGAGGCAAGTGGTAGTGCTTTGTAAAAGTGTGCACTGAAGTCCAAGTTGCAGCCTCCAAAATGTCCTTGGTTTGTGGTACTCTGAGGAAGGCTGCTGAGGTGGCTGCTGCTCTGGTTGAATGTGGCCTAATGCCCTTAGGCACTGATTTGCCATGTTGTGAATAGCAGAAACGAATGCAGTGCCCTATCCATTTTGAGAAAGTCTGCTTTGAAATAGCTTTTACTTGCGATCCTGCAGCATATGCCACTAAGAGTTGCTCAGTCTTTCTGAAAGCTTTAGTTTTGTCCAAGTAGAAGCGCAGCTGTCTGTGTATGTCCAAAGAATGCAGAAGTCTCTTTCCCCTTATTCTTTGAGTTTGGATAAAAGGTAGGCAAATGAATGGTTTGGTTAAGAGCCACACTGGACACTACCTCAGGCATAAATGTTGGGTTTGTCCTTAGAGAAACCGTGTCCGGATGGAAAAAAAGTTCCACAGCCATTAGTGCCTGTAACTCTGAGACTCTTCTTGCTGAAGTTACTGCTAGGAGCAAAGCTGTTTTCCATAAGTATTTTATCTCGGCTGTATTGGCTGGCTCAAAAGGAGGCAGTGTGAGCTTTTCCAAGACAAAATTGAGGTCCCATGCAGATATTGGCGCTCTCCTTGGAGTCTTATGTTTTTGGTCCCTCTGAGGTACTGCCTTAGCAGTGGATGTGAAAATATAGGTGGGTCCGTACTGTAATGAGCTGAAATGGCAGAGGCATGGATCTTAATTGAGGAGAAGGATAGGCCTTTGTCCAGCATCTCAGTTAGGTATTGTAAAATCTGAGGAATATTTGGTACAAGCGTGTCAATTCCTTGTGCCTGGTGCCAAACACAGAATCTCTTCCATTTTTCTGCATAAGATTTTCTGGTGCTGGGGCTCCTGGCCTCCAAAATAACATCCATAACTGCTTTAGAGAGGTGTGTTCTCAATGGTTACATTATCCGCCATGCAGCCAGATTTAGGGTTCTGAATTGGCTGTGCAGGATCTGATTGTTTTGTTGGGTCAGTAAACGAGGAATTTGAGGTAATGTCCAGGCTGGGCCCTGAGACAAGATCTTTAGGATTGGGTACCAGTGCTGGCGTGGCCAGTCTGGGGCAATCAGTATCATTTTTGGCTTCTCTTGTCTGACCTTTAGGATTACCTTGGGGAGGAGAGGCAGTAGAGGAAAGGCATATACTGTAAGGGTTTTCCAGCTGAATGATAGAGCATCCACTTTCCATGCTTGTTTGTGATAAGTCCTTGTGCAGAATCTCTGTAATTAGCAGTTGTGAGGGGAGGCAAATTGATGTCTGGGCATCCCCATTTCCTTGTTATCATGCTGAAGACTTGTGGATCTAGTTTCCACTCATGAGGATCCATGAGGTTTCTGCTTAATTCGTCTGCCAGAGTATGTCTTTCCTGGCAGGAATTGTGCTTGCAGGTGTACTTGATACGTCAATGCTATGCTCCACAAAGCCATGGCTTGTCTGCATAGGGGGTAGGAATGTGTGCCTCCCTGCTTGTTTATGTACCACGATTGTAGTATTGTCCGTCTTTATCAGCAGTTGTCCTGGATGAAGTAGATCCTTGAAGGCTGTCAGGGCATTCTGTACAGCTAGCATCTCTTTTTGATTGAGATGAAGATGCATTTGGCTTGCAGGCCATGTGCCCTGAATACATTTTCCTGCCATGTGCCCCCCCCCAGGCATAATCTGATGCATCTGTTAGTGCCTGCCTGGCTATGGGCAAAGTGAATGGCTGTCCCTTGTTGTGGTGACAGGCCTGTGCCCACCATCGAAACTCCTGTTGCAAGCAGGGAATGAGGGTAATTAATGTTTCCAGGCTGTGGCAATGTTGAGTCCAAACACTTTTTAGATACCATTGTAGTTTCCTCATATGCAATCTTGCATATGGAATTAGCAGAACGCAGGATGCCATGAAGCCCAAAGCCTGCAGAATTTTTCTTGCAGATAACTGGGTCTTTGTCACCAACATTTCGAAGTAAGAAGTCAGTTGCCTTTGTTTGTCTGACGTGAGATAAGCCATCAGGGCAGTTGTATTTAAGCTTGCACCCAGGAATATTATCTCTTGAGAGGGTACCAGTTTTAATTTCTTTTCGTTTACTGTGTACTCTAGGCAAATTAGTAATCTTTTCACAAACGCCAGATGCTTCAGTAGAATGTCCTTGTTCTCTGCTTGAAGGCAGTCGTCCAAGTAAGGATATATTTGAATTCCTCTGTCTGCAAAATGCAATTTGCTTTTGTGCCTCTGCCCACTGATTGTGTGGCAGGGTCTGGCATACCTTTTGCCTTTGGAAGGGTGTGAAAGTGGAACCTGAAGCCCTGAGACACTATATTCAAGACCCCTTTGTCCTGGGTGATCGTGTGCCAATTTTGTGAAAAAAGTGCTAGTTTTCCCCCTAAGGGTGCTGACAAAAGATAAGTGCTTGGCATTGGCAGAGGAAAGTCATTGGGACTGTTTCCTATATGGCTGTGATTTGTCTTCTCCACTTTTGGAGGTAGAAGCACCCCATTGTTTTGGCCTGTACAAGCCTTGGGGTTGGGATCTGCCTCTAGGGCGTCTGTATCTGCCTCTTTGTGGCCTGACACTGGAAAGGACCAATTCTTAGAAGGCCAGTTCCTGCTAAATCTGGGTGGCTGTACCTGTAAGAAATCCTTAACTGTCTGCATAGATTTCGCTTTATCCTCCATTTTCTTCAACACCTCTTCTGCCTTAACACCAAACAAAGTATCATGCTGTAATGCAGCATCCAATAATTTTGCTTTAACATGATCAGGCAGATTCTGTTCCTTTAACCAAGCATGCCTTCTAATGACAGAACCCGTAACAGCGGCCCTGCAAGAGGCCTCCAGTGAATCAAAACCACATTGCAAAGTATGCTTTCCCACTTGTTCAGATGCATGCAATAAATCCTGCATTTATTTTTTTTCAGAAGATTCAGAATGTGTCAACATTTTCTGTTTTAGTAGGGACATTAAGTATTGCTGATATTTAAGCATATGAAACTGACAATTTAAAGCCCTTACAGCCAAGGTAGCAGAAGTGTAAACTTTTTTCCCCATCTGCCAGTGCTCTAGAGTCCCTATCAGAGGGGACAGTTTTTTTTGCAGTGGAAGCCTTGACACCTTTGGGACCCTGAGATATAGTTTCTGGGTCAGCAGCAGGGTTTTTATATAGAAATATATGAGAATCTGGAACCCTGTAGTATCTGTCTGGCTTAGGTGCAGGGGATAAACAGACAGGAGACAGGCCGGACTCTGAAAATACATCTACAATGTCTAGAAAGTACAGTTTTGTACCTACCATAAATGTAGATGTCCGATAGGCATGCATCTGCAGTCCTTACAAATGGGTTGTCCTGTCGTCAGGCAGCCCTTCGGTCGGCCGGATTCCAAAGTCTGGGTCTGGCCTCGGCTGATGTCGCACTTCACCCGACGTCATAGCTGCAGTTATTCGGGTATAAAGGTATCAGCCGACGCCATCTTCCTCAGTGTTTCTTGCCCCAGATGCCAGGTGCCCTCTAGGAAGGCTAAATTTGGATAATTGCAAAAGTTTCCAAATAAGAGAGAGCAAATAAAAATAAACATGTATATACATATATACAAACAAATACACCATAATAGATTCCCCCAGCTAGCTAGAAGATGGGTAAATACCCTAGGAGTACCTCAGCGGAAGGAGGGAGGTAATCCTGACTGCAGATGCATGCCTATCGGACATCTACATTTATGGTAGGTACAAAACTGTACTATGTCCTTCAAGGATGCATCTGCAGTCCTTACAAATGGGTAGAATACCATAGCCAAACTAGGGGAGGAGGAGTAATAAGATTATGGTGTAGTTAAGATCCCTTGCAAAACAGCAGTGGCAAAACCTGCTCGGGATCTGGAGTATAAGGGTAAATTATAATGCTTGGCAAATGTATGCACGGAGCTCCAAGTAGCAGCCTCTAAAATGTCTTTGGTAGCCACTCCTCGTAAAAAAGCTGTGGTAGTGGCTGTAGCCCTTGTAGAGTGAGGTCTGATGTTTTCCGGAGTTTTCTTCCCATGGTAGGAGTAACAAAATCTAATGCAATTTCCTATCCACTTAGAGATTGTCTGTTTTGAAATTGCTTTTCCTTCCATTCCTGTTGCATATGCTACCAGTAGCTGGTCAGTTTTTCTATTGCTCTTGGTCCTGTCCAGGTAGTAACGTAATTGTCTATGTACATCCAAGGTATGCAACAGTCTTTCTCCCCTGTTCTGTGGGTTGGGGAAGAATGTAGGCAGGTGGATAGCCTGGTTTAAAGATACTCTGGAGACCACCTTTGGCATAAAAGTAGGATTAGTTCTCACGGACACTCTATCTTGATGGAAGATCAGGAAGGGCTGTACTGCCATTAATGCCTGTAGTTCAGAAACCCTTCTTGCTGAAGTGATTGCAAGCAGGAAAGCAGTTTTCCATGATAAGTACTGTAATTCTGCTGTTGCTGCTGGCTCGAAAGGAGGGAGTGTCAACTTTTCTAGCACAAAGTTCAAGTCCCAAGCTGGCAATGGTGGCTTCCTAGGTGGTTTTACATTTTTAATTCCTCTCAGAAACTGCCTGAGCAGAGGGTGTGAGAAGACTGGAGGATCCAAGTTGTATTCTGCTGAAATAGCTGATGCATGAATCTTAATGGAAGAATAGGACAGGCCATTGTGGAAGAGCTCTGCCAAGTATTCCAGGATGTTAGCTATGTTTACCAGTGACACATTTTCTCCTTTTGCAGTACTCCAAATGAGATATCTTTTCCATTTTGCTGAATAATTTTTTCTTGTTGAGGGCCTGCGAGCCTCCAAGATAATGTCTTTAACCCTTTGAGATAAAGCTGGGTTATTTGGTCTTATGCAATGTTCCAGGCAGCCAGCTGCAGTGTTTTCAGGTTTGGATGCAGGGTTTTGAAGTTGTTCTGTGTTAACAGTAAGGGAATTAGGGGCAGAGGCCATATTTGTTCCCGAGACATACTCCTCAGTAATGGGTACCAATGTTGCCTTGGCCAGTCTGGAGCTATCAGGATGATCCTTGGACGGTCTTTGATCTTCAATAGCACCTTGTGCATCAAAGGAAGAGGTGGGAATGCATATGCTGTCAGGTTTTTCCAACTGAAAGATAGGGAGTCCACTTTCCAAGCAAGTGGGTGGTACGTCCTCGTGCAGAATTTTTTCAGTTGGTGATTGTGTGGGGATGCAAATAAGTCTATTTCTGGTAGTCCCCATTTCCCTGTAATGGTTTTGAAGATGTCCGGATGCAGCATCCATTCGTGGGCATCCGTGGTAGTTCTGCTTAGGATGTCTGCTAGTATATTTTCTTTTCCTGGCACAAAAATTGCTTGTAACTGAATGTTGAAGCTCAGGGCCACATTCCAGAGGTCCATTGCCATCCGGCATAGAGGATATGAATGTGTGCCTCCCTGTTTGTTGATGTACCACAACTGTGGTGTTGTCCGTCCTTATCAACAGTTGACCCTGTCGAAGAAATGGTCTGAATGTCTGGATTGCCAGTTTTACTGCCAGCATTTCCTTTTGATTTATGTGTAGGTGCAGCTGGTCTTGAGCCCATAAGCCTTGTCTGCACTTGTCCAGCATGTGCGCCCCCAACCGAGGTCTGAGGCGTCCGTTGTGATGGTCTGGCTTGGTTGAGTGCTGTGGAAGGGCAGCCCTTTGTTTGATTGACAGGCCTGAGCCCACCATTGGAATTCTTGCTTCAGGCATGGAATTATTGGAATTTGGGTTTCTAGGCTGTGCTTGCGCTGAGACCATAAATTCCTTAGGTACCACTGTAACTTTCTCATATGTAGTCTGGCATGTGGAATCAATATTATGCAGGATGCCATGTAGCCCAGGGCTTGCAGGACTTTTCTTGCTGTTAGCTGGTTCTGCTTTGTTAATGCCATGAAGTAGAGAGGGAGTTGCTCCTGTTTTTCTACGGTTAGGAATGCCATTTGTTTTGATGTGTCCAGCTCTGCACCCAAGAAGGTTATCCTTTGGGATGGTATCAGTCTTGACTTTTTTATATTGACTGTGTATCCCAGGGCTTGCAGTAGATGAATGACCCTTTCCAAGTCTTTTGTTAATTTGTTTTTGTTGTCCGCTTGTAACAGGCAGTCGTCCAGGTAAGGGTAGATTTGAATTCCCTGAAGCCTGCAATGAGCAATTACTGATGCCAGGCATTTCGTGAATACTCTGGGCGCAGTAGATAAGCCAAAGGGCAATGCTGAGAATTGATAATGCTCTGATCCTGCAAGAAATCTGAGGTATCTTCTGCAATTTGGTCGTATGGGGACGTGCAGGTATGCCTCCTTGAGATCTAGAGTTACCAGCCAAGACTCCTTGCCCAGCATGGGAAGAAGTTGCTGTAGGGTCAGCATTTTGAATTTTGGAACAATGAGGTATGTGTTTAAAGCGGACATGTCGAGAATAGGTCTCCATTGGTTTTCTTTTCTTGGTACCAGAAAGAGTCTGGAGTAAAATCCTTGCCCTTGTTCCATAGATGGTACCTTTTCTACAGCTCTCATCCTTAGTAAGGGAGTTATTTGTTTTAGAGCTTCTGTCTTCTGATTTGGAGGTAGGTTTGGCATTCCTCTCTTCCTTGGTAGAGTATGGAAGTGAAACCTGTAACCTTGGTCTATTGTCTGTAAAATCCATTTGTCTCCTGTGATGTAATGCCAGTTTTCTGAAAATAAGGCTAGCTTCCCGCCTAAGGGTGCTTCTAGTTGTTCCCTGGTAGGCGGTGCCAGAGCCAAGTCACTGATTGTCCTGTGGAAGTGGTGGTGGCTGGATCTGTGGCTGTACCTCGCTGGTTGTTAGCCTGCCACTGACGTCCCCTGTAGGCACCTCTGGATTGATCCCTGCCTCTTGAGCGCCTATTCCTGCCTCTCTGAGCTCTGGAGGTGTCTGGAAAGGACCAATTCTTGGAAGGCCAGTTCCTGCTAAACCTTGGAGGCTGGACCTGCAAGAAATCCTTGACTGTCTGGACAGATTTTGCTTTCTCTTCCACCTTCTTCAGCACCTGCTGTGCAGGGGAGCCAAACAGATTGAGCTTATCCATGGAAGCATCTAGGAGCTTTGATTTAACATGGTCTGGTAAGGACTGCTCTTTTAACCATGCATGTCTTCTGATCACTGTACCAGTCATGGCTGATCTAAAGGAAGCCTCCAGTGCATCATAGCCGCATTTTAAAGAATGATTACTGACCTGCTGAATGTTATGTACCATTTCCTGAACAGATTTTTTGTCTAATGGTTCATCCGAGGACAGTTTTTTAGTTAACTGGTCTAACACAAATTCCTGATACTGAATCATGTGGAATTGACAGTTCAAGGCCCTAGCTGAAAGAGTAGCAGAAGTGTAAACTTTTTTACCCCATCTCTCTAAGGCCCTAGAATCCCTTTCAGAGGGGAGGGGGGTTTTGGCAGAGGTATTTGCTACAGCCTTGGGTCCCTGGGAGATAGTTTCGGGATCTGCAAAAGGGGCCTTATACAAATGATAATGTGTGTCCGGAACCCTGTAGTACCTATCGGGCTTAGCAGGGGCCGGAGGAAGAGAATCAGGAGCAGTACAAACATCATTAAATGCATCATCCACAACAGTAAGTACTGGAGGAATGGCTAAAGGCCTATGCTGTGGCAAATGCAAAAAGGTTCAAAGCCTTTTCCTAGAGTCTGAAAAATCCTGGCCCTGCCATTGAAATTGTTCCCTCATAGCATGCAAGGTTTTCCCCAAAGGAAAATTCCTCAGGCGGAGAGGCAGAAGGAATGGACTCTTCAGCATCAGAGTCTTCATAAGGAGAAAAAGGGCCCTCTGGAGGGTTTGAATTATCTGATTCATCAGAGGAGTCCTCTGAAGAAACTGGCTCAGGGGGCTCTACTCTAGGCCTCTTCTCTGGAGGTGGGTGAGAGGCCCTGTCTGGGTGAGGTTGGGATCCCCGGATCAGAGAAATGAGATCCTCTGCTAGACTAAGCATTTGTGAACTAGAGCTAGGCCTGTGAGAGGGGGTCTTAGCAGGCAGAGTTTTGGCAGATTTTGCTGCTTTAGCCCTGGCAAAGGCCTTAATTGACATGGATGCAGGTGGCCTAGCAGCTCCACGTGCAGGGATAGAAATATCCAACGGGATAGTATCAGATAAATACTGAGAACCTGCAAGAGCGGGTGGGATTTCAGTAGCAGATTCAACCATGCTGGGTGAGGCCTCGGTAGGAGGCAAGCTTTCGGCCGAAGGAAGAACCGTGGACTCGGTTTCAGCCGAAACAGAGACACTCGCGGTTGGCTTAACCGCGGTTTCGGCCGAAACCGCGGACCGCGAGTGTCGGTCCTTTTCCTTGCGTTTTTTTAGAAATTTCCGTAGTCAGAGGATCCGACGGCATAATGTAAGCAAAAAGCGGAGCCGAAAAACTCCTCAGCAAATTCCGACCGATGTCTAAGCGTCCGTCGGTTGAAAGAAGCACAGGCTAGACAAGCTGCTACGTCGTGGTCTGGGCCTAAATAAGGTAAGCAGTAAGAGTGGAAATCTTTATGAGGTATTTGTTTCCCACAAGTTAAACAGTTATTCACTTTTTCTGACATCGGCTGAGGCAAGAAAGAGTCCCCAACGGGGTACTTAGCTTTTTAGAAGTCTTCGGTAGTAGTAATCTCTGGTTCTGACCGACCGGCACTTGTGAACAGCTTCTGCTACGGGCGCCACGCGGCAAGAAAGACCGAGGAAGATGGCGTCGGCTGACACCTTTATACCCGAATAACTGCAGCTATGACGTCGGGTGAAGTGCGACATCAGCCAAGGCCAGACCCAGACTTTGGAATCCGGCCGACCGAAGGGCTGCCTGACGACAGGACAACCCATTTGTAAGGACTGCAGATGCATCCTTGAAGGACATCAGGTGGAATAGCAAGAGGTATGTGCTGAGGTAGTAAAAGAAAGTCTCTGAGCCTTTTCTTAGATTCTGAGTAATCTTGGCTCTCCCAGTGAAAATGCTCCCTCATGGTATGCATGATTTCCCCAAAAGAATAATCCTCCTGAGGAGAGGCTGAAGGAATAGATTCTTCAGCATCATAACCCTCATAGGGAGGAAGAGTATCCCTGGTCAGAAGAGGAATCACAGGAAATGGAAACCTGATCAGAAGAGTCATACTCTGTCTCTTGCCTAGGCCTCTTATCTGGGGGGGGGGGGGATGGGAACCCCTGATCAAAGTAATTAGGTCTTCGGCCATTTTAAGCATCTGTTTCTTAGGCATGGAAGTCTGTCCAGGAGAATGCTGTACTTGTTTGTCTTTAGAGCTGTTTTAGTCTTTGCCTTTGAAACTGAGGTTGGCTTGACATAGAACTGTGTAGGTGTGAAAACACCCTCAGAAGCAGATGCCTGCTCAGCGGCTCCGGACCCATCTGAGGGAATAGTTTCCGAGTGCCCAATACCTTGAGTATCCAGAGGCCTAGTTGGCTCCACATGGGAGTCTGAAGCGGCCTGTGGTTCTGAGGTAGCGGGCGTCAGGGGCTGCGAAAGCACCTCACTGAGAACCAGCGACTGGCCTAGCGGAGGCCTCGTCTGTTTTGGATCTCGGATGCCTGTCCTTTTCCTTGTGCTTTTTATAAACTCTGGTTGTGGGCTGTTCCGACGGCATTATATAATTAAATCTTGAAAGGCAAAATCGGACAGACGCTTAATAGTGCATTGGTTAAATCTAGCACAAAACAGACAGCTAGCAATGTCGTGGTCACGGCCTAGGCAAGGAATACAGTAAGAATGAAAATCCTTGAGGTATTTGCTTCCCACAAGAAATACAATTGTTAACTTTTTCTGACATTGGTCTGGAGCAAGAGAAAAGTTTCCCCAACCGGGTACTTAGCTTTAATGAAGACTTCGGATCTGAAATTCAATTTCAAAAATCTCAGGAGTCTGTCGACCGGCACTTGCGAACTGATTTTGCTTCGGGCACCGTGTGGCAAGAAAGACTGAAGAAAATGGCATCGGCTGCATCTTTTATACCCCTGGCGCACTGACGTCAGGGAAGAGGCGACAGCAACAGATGTCGCACCAGGACTTCAGAATTCAGGCCGACTGCGGGTAGCCTGCCAGCAGGATAACCCAAGTGTAATGACTGCAACAGTAGAACACTATGAACATCTGAAGAAATGGAAACCTGATCTGAAGATTCTTAGTCAGACTCTTGCCTAGGCCTCTTATCAGGAGGGGGATGGGAACCCCTGATCAAGGTAATCAAGTCTTCGGCCATTTTGAAGATCTGTTTTTTGGGCATTGAGGCCGGTCCATGTGGCTCAAACTTGCTTCTTTGCCTTTGAAGTCGGTTTTATGTATAGATGTTTGGGTCTGAATACACCCAGAGAAGCCGGTGCCTGCTCAGCAGCTCCGGACCCATCTGAAGGATTAGCATCAGAGGTTCCAATACCTTGAGTTTTCAGCTGAATGGCCGACTCCACGTGGGAGTCTGTAGCAGCCTGCAACTCTAAAGTAGCGGTGGTCAGGGGCTGCAAAAGCTCCTCACTGAGAACCGGCGACTGGCTTTGAAGAAGCTTCATCGGTTTTGGACCTCAGCTCTCTTTCTTTTTCTTTATCTTTGCGATTTTTTGTGAACTCCGGTAGTCGGATGGTTTTCCGACAACATTTCTGGATAATTAAACCTGCGTCCAAAGTAGCTTAAAGCAAAATCATACAGACGCTTAATAGTGCATTGGTTAAATCTAGCACAAAACCGGCAACCCAGAAAGTTATGATCGGGGCCTAGGCAAGGAATACAGTAGGAATGAAAGTCCTTATGAGGTATTTGCTTCCCTCAAGAAATACAATTAACTTTTTCTGACATCGGTTTTGGGGCAAGAAAAAGGTTTCCCCAACGGCGTACTTCGCTTTACAGAAGATTTTGGAACTGAAATTCGAACTCGAAAATTTCAGGAGTCGGCCAACCGGCACTTGCGAACTGCTTCTGCTTCGGGCACCGCACGGCAAGAAAGACTAAAGAAAATGGCATCCGCTGCTTCTTTTATACCCCTGATGACCGGACGTCAGGGAAGAGGCGACTACAGCTGACACAGGACCCAAGACTTTGGAATTCAGGCTGACTGAGGGCAACCTGCCAGCAGGATTACCCAAATGCAATGACTGCAACAGTGAAACACGAAGAACATCTGGTAATGCAAGTAGCCTGCTTTGAAGCGGAGGTATCTTCTGCAAGATTCCCTGATTGGGATATGCAGGTAAGCCTCTTAAATCTAGAGTTGCCAATCGGGCATCTTTGCCTAGCATAGAACTGGTGAAAGTCAGCATCTTGAATTTTGGAATGTCCAGAAAAGGTGTTTAGAGTAGATAAGTCCAAAATTGGATGCCATGATTGGTCTTTTCTGGGTACCAGGAAAAGTCTTGAATAGAAACCTTGTCCCTTTTCCTCTTCTGGTACTGGCTGAATAGCCCTCGAGGGAAAGTACTTGTTTCTGGGCCTCTGCCCACTGATATGGGGGCAGGTATGGTCATCCGTTTGGAATCGGCAGCATGTGGAAATGAAATCTGTATCCCTGGGAAACTATATTTAAAACTCATTTCCCCTGGGTTATAAGTTGCCAGTTTCTTGCATGAAGAGTCAGTTTTCCCCCCAAAGGGGCGGGTAAAAGGCAAGTGCTTAGTAAGTGTAAAGGGAAGTCATTGAGACTGCTTACCAAAGGAGGTGTTTTGTTTCCGGATTTGGAAGAGGAGGCACCCCCATTGTTTTGTTCTGAAAGTCCCTTGTGACTGAAACCTGGAGCCTTTGGAATGTCTGGGTTTGACTTGAGTGGCTCTCAAAGGAACTGGAAAGGACCAGTTCTTAGTAGGCCAGTGCCTACTAAATCTTGGAAGTTGCACTTGTAAGAAAATTTTCACGGTTTGCATAGATTTAGATTTATCTTCCATATTTTTTTAAAACTTCTTCAGCCTTATTACCAAAAAGATGGTCCTGTTGTAAAGGACCATCTAACAATTTTGCTTTAACATGATCAGGCAGATTTTGCTCTGAGCCAAGCATGCCTTCTTTGCACAGACCCAGTTACAGCAGCCGTGCAAGAAGCCTCCAAAGAATCAAAACCACATTGCAAAGTAGGTTTCCAACTTGATCAGCTGAATGCAACAAATCCTGTAAATCTTTGTTTTCCACACAGTCAGAAATTAACAGTTTTCTGTTTAAGCAGTCCCATGATATGCTGTTGATATTTTAGCATATGAAATTGACAGTTTAAAGCCCTGACTGCCAAGGTTGCAGAAATGTAAATCTTCTTACCCCATCTATCCAGCGTCCTGGAATCTCGATCAGAAGGGGTAGGATTTTTAGCAGTAGAAGCCTTAATGCCCCTGGGACCCTGAGAAATGGATTCAGGATCTGCAACAGGATTTTTGAAAAGCAATTTGTGGGAGTCAGGAACCCTGCAGTATCTGTCTGGCTTACTAGGAGCCAGAGGCAGAGAATCAGGAGCCATACTAGATTCTGAAAAAAAACATCAACAATATCTAAAACAGGAGGTATAGCCAAAGGCCTATGCTGAGGAAGACAAAGAAAATCCCTAAGTCTCTTTTTAGATTCAGAGACATCCTGACTTTCCCAGTGGAAATGTTCCCTTAAGGTATGTAAAGTTTCCCTAAAAGGAAAATACGCAGGGGAAGAAGCAGAAGGAATGGAATCTTCTGCATCAGAGTCCTCATATGTAGGTATAGACAATTCCTGGTCATTAGAAGAGTCAGAAGAAATAGAATCCTGTTCAGAAGATTCATAATCAATGTCTTGCCTAGGCCTCTTAGAAGGAGGGTGGGGTGGCTACCCCTGATCAGAGTAATTAAATCTTCAGCCATTTTGATCATTTGTTTTTTAAGCATAGGGGCCTGCACCTGCACATGTGGCCCAGGTGTCTTTTTTTAGGCATAGGTCGAGATTCTGGCCTTAGTTTTGAAGATGGCATCGTTCTAATATACAAATCTGTAGGCCTGAAAATACCCTCAGAAGCTGGTGCCTGCACAGCGGACCCATCCAAGGTAGAGACAACCGCGGGTTCCATAATTGAAGCATCTTGTGGCATACCGGACTCCGAATGGGTCTCAGTAGAGGCCTGCGAAGAAGTAATGGGTATCAGGGGCTGTGAAAGCACCTCACTGAGTACCGGCGAACTGGCGACTGGCATAGGAGAAGCGTTGTCTGCTGTTTTGGACATCAAAGGCCTGTCTTTCTTTACTTTTTTTTAGGTATTCTGGTAGTTGGATTGCTAACCGACATTTCTGGACAATTAAAGCGTGAGCCAAAATATTTAGAAGCAAAAATGTACAGATGTTTGATAGTGCATTGATTAAATAAAGCACAAAACTGACAGCAAGGTACGTTGTGGTCAGGGCCTAGGCAAGGAATACAGTACAAATGAAAATCCTTATGAGGTATTTGCTTCCCACAAGTAATGCAATTATTAACTTTTACTGACATCGGTAAGGAGCAAGAAAAAGTTTCTCCAATGGGGTACTTAGCTTTTTAGTTTAAGACTTTGAATCTGAAACTCGAAAACAAAAATTTCAGGAGTCAGCCTACCAGCACTTGCGAACTGCTTCTGCTTCGGGCACCGCGCGGCAATAAATAGGTTCATAGGTTCATACTAGGCTATCTGCCCTAGGGCATTTATAAGCCTAGCCAGAGTGTTTGCCTTTCGCCACCCATTTTAAATTAATTTTGCTATGCCCTTTTTCGAGGTTAGTATACTGTGCCTCTGTAGAACAGTGACATAGAAGTGATACCCGGGGGTAAACCTACGATCTCCCATCCACTCATCAAGATTCCTCTTGAAGAGAGTCAATGAGGGACTCTGCCTAACCTGGACTGGGATTTTATTCCAGAGTGAAGGGAGCCTCTGGGTTATGAAGCTGTCCCTCCAGCATGTCCTATTTATTTCAGTTCTGAGGTTCAAGTCTCTCGAGTGCGTAGCTCGATGGGATTTGGATTTTCTGAGGTGCAGCATGTCCATTAATTCCGGGTTGGACATGGCTTTATACGTCAGGCACAGATCGCCTCTGAGCAGGCGGTATGCCACTGAGTAGAGCTGGAGTTTCTTTAACCGGGCAGCATATGGCATCTGTTTGTGCCCTTTGATCCTCTTGGTGAGGTACTTTTGGGGTCTTTCCAGTTGCTGCAGGTGTCTGGTAAGGTACATCCCAAAAGGTGCATTGTACTCAATTATGGGCCTGATGAGGGATGAGTAAAGAGGCACGATGACCTCCCCTGATCTAGATGTGAATCCCTTCATGATTAGGTGGGCTACATAAAATGTTCTTTTAACCACTTTGGCCACGTGGTTGTCAAATGAGAGATTGCTATCAACTTGGGTTCCCAGGTCCCTAATTACTTCTTCTGTACTTAATGGATTACCACCTATGTGGTAATTTGTGGGCACTTTGTTTTTGCCAAAGGGGATGACTATACACTTTTGGCGTTTAGCTTGAGGCCATGGCTCTGGCACCAGTTGTCTGTTTCTATGAGGCCCTTTTGGAGGATGCTTGTGTCGGCTGGACAGTCGATTATGGCGCCCAGTTTGCAGTCATCTGCGAACATGGTCAGCCACAGTCCTTCCATGTTGGCCTGTACCTCCGAGAAATATATATACCGAACAAGAGATGTCCCAGGACTGAGCCTTGTGGGATGCCACTTGTAACTGCTTTGGAGTCTGACATGGCTCCAGCAATTCTAACCATGTGGGTTCTGTCCTTGAGCCAATTTGCAACCCATCTAGTGACATAGGGGTTTATATTTAAGCTGGTGAGCTTATCTATAATGCCAGAGTGGGGTATTGTATCGAAGGCTTTTGCGAGGTCCAGGTAGGCTGTGTGGACCACCTTCCCCTCGTCAATGACCTTGGTGACTGTTTCAAAGAAATCGACCAGGTTTAAGAGGCAGGATCTGCCCTTAAAGCCGAACTGGGTAGGATCCAGTGTCTGTAGGTCCCCAATATCTTTATTTATGAGGTCCATGATGATCCTTTCCATAGCTTTGCAGACCAAGCTAGTCAGACTTATGGGGCGATAGTTGCCAGGATCCGTTGAGGCACCACCTTTGTGGAGAGGGACGACTTGTTGCTGTACGCCACTCTTTGGGTACATATCCTGTAGTAAGGCTGAGACTGAACAGTAGTTTTATGTTTGGGTTTAGCTCTTCTTGGAGTTCATGTAGGACACAGCCTGGGACACCGTCTGGTCCCATTGATGCTGTGTTTTTTTTGCTTTGGAGAGGGCGGCTCTTACCTGAGCATCTGAGATGTCAGGGGGGCAGCACTCTGCTGGGATAGATATTTGCCCTTTTGGTGGGGGGGGGGGGGGAGAGAAGTTTGCGCTGAACCTGTCAGCTAGGATGTTGGCAATGTCTGTGGGTTCGATGTATTTTTTGTCATTTTGGACTAATTCTGAGCATATCTGGGAATTCCCACCCAGGTTCCTTACATAACTAAAGAAAGCCTTGTGATTATCCTTAGTGTCCTGTGCAATTTTTCTCTCGAAGCTGGCCTTAGACGATTTTATGAGTGCCCATAGTTTTTTGCCAATACTGATCAGAGATGCCTTCCCTTTTTGGGATTTTGCTCCATCATGTAGTAGCTTCCTCCTCCTATTGTACAGTTTGTTTATGGCTGGGATCCACCAAACAGGACATCTGCCTTTGGAGGATTGGGTCTTGGTTTTATTTGGGATTGCATGATCCATGCATTCCTGAAGGTGTTCATAGAATGCATTTATAAAGGATTCTGCGGTCTGGGCCGTATTTTCCACAGGCCCGGGGGCTTTGAAGGATTTCACCTCGTTTTTGAGAAGTGTGAAATTTGCTTTAGAGAAGTTTTTCACTGTGGTTTTCTGGGCAGGGCGTGGGGTCGGGATGTGAATATCCAGTGAGATTAGTTTATGGTCTGATCTTACCAGTGAGGGATACACTTCTGGTCTGGAGCAGTGTGTCCCCATGTTGGTGATGATCAGGTCCAGTATGTTTTCCCCTCTTGTGGGAGTGGTTACAAGTTGTTGCATAGTATTTGAGTTTATAAATTCTAGGAACCTTTGGGCTAGGGTGTTGGAGCTAGAGTAATGCTCCCAGTCTATGTTTGGGTAGTTGAAGTCGCCCAATATAATGGTGTTTGGAGAGGCCTTCATATTTTCCACTGTTCTCAGGACGGCCTAGTGGGGTTCCTGGGTTTGGGAGGGTGGTCTGTAGCAGGCTATAAACTGGAAGGCAGTTTTACCTACTGTTAGTTGCACATGGATAGTTTCTGATGCTTCGTGCTGTGCCACCAACCTGGAGGTGTGGGTATCTTTAACGAATATTGATACCCCCCCTCCTTTTGTGGTTCGGTCCAAGTTTTGGGGCCGAAAAGCATGGTATGAGGTACAACCTGGTAGTGCTGGGGTGCTCTCGGGAGCCTTGAACCAGGTTTCTGTTACTGCACAGATATCTATGTTCTCCATGCTAAGGAGAGTTTCGAGTGTGTGCATCTTGAGGTTTAGACTTCTGGCGTTGAGTAGCATTACTCTTAGTTTCTTATCCCTTGTGATACCTATGGAGGTGGGTTTTGTCTTTTGAGCCTTGCCTAAAAAAGGCACTACGGGGGTAGCAAGAGCCTTTGCCAATATCCGAAAGCCCAGGGGTGGCAGGTGCAAGCCGTCCCTAGCGAAGCATCGTGGCTTGTCGAGCATATCATCCCAGGCTGACAGGCATTGGATGACATGCTCGACAAGCCACGATGCTTCGCTAGGGACGGCTTGCACCCGTCACCCCTGGGCTTTTGGATATTGGCAAAGGCTCTTGCTACCCCCATAGACTGATGTAATGGTGTCGCCTGTGTGTTTTATACCCCTGACGACCTGGCATCATGGAAGAGTGGACAGCAGCCGACGCAGGACCCAAGACTTTGTTAATCAGGCCGACTGATGGCAAACTGCCAGCAGATTACCCAAATGTAATGACTGCAACACTGAAACACTAAGAACATCCAGAGCAGCAAATGGGCAAGATAAAACCACAATCTAAAGATGAATTCAAAATTTCAGACTTTACCTCATTAGAAAAAAACTTTCCCAGACACTCCTCAAAATAGCAGAAGCAGAGACCCTAGACACAGTACATGTACAATCATCCACAGTCCTTGAGGCATGTTTAGATTTGAGAAATATTAGAAATAACAGAACTGAGATAGGCACTACATCTTAAGAGGGGTGTGGTAGCCAGCTTTCTTAAACCAAGTAGAAAAGCACAAACTTCCACATACGGGTCTGTTAAAACTATAAACCAAAGGGGAAGGTCAGGACGATACCTGTTCCCTGTTGGTGTAGATTTCTAGACTGCTGCAAGGTTAGACCCAAGGTGAGAAAACAAGGGCTTTTTAGTCTGAGAAATTTTGCAAAGCCTATCTGCTTTTTGGGAACTGAAGGCTGGGAATAGGAGTTGCTACATGCAACATTATACACATCCCAAGGATGGCACTAGAGAAGAAATAGGTAAAGAATGAGGCATATCCATTTGCAACGTACAATACCTCCTCAATTCAGTGGGGAACATCCATTTGTTCCCAGAAAACACCTCATTCATCTTGACAATAATCTAAGAAAAAGAAAATTCCTCCAAAGGAGGTTGAGGGAACCAGTTTTCCTCAGTAGAGTTTTGAGCTTGAGAATTTGCAGGAGATGAAGCCCTAACTTTGCCCATGTCAAAATTATCTGATATTTCTCCCTCAGGAATATTTTTACTGACCTGATAAGAATTCTCCACAGCACGACTGACAGTTTTTTGGCTAAGGTAGTAAAATCATCTTTCAGTACTGATAAATGTCTTCTGGTACACAATGTTTAGCCTTTTGTTTTTTGTCTTCATAGGTTTGTTCGATGAGATTGGGAGAAGGAATATCTGCCCAGTCAAGAGGTCTAGTCTCCTGGGCACATCCAACAGCATCCTCCAATATCTCTCCTTGTCCCAGTAAAAAACGTCCTCCAATGCCCAATTCAAACACTGAAAACAGCCAAAGAGGATGAGCCTGACTCCCAATTTGTGGTTGCTGAAAGGACTACATCAGAAAATGAGAGAGGGAGACATAAATGAATGGCCTGAGTAACAAATGCTAGCCACTATAGTCAACCACCATTGGCAGAGTTGAAGACTTTGCTTCCAGAGTTCGCAAGGGCTCTCTGGTAATTTTTTTCTTTTTCTTTCTAGAACTACAAACTCAGAGCAGCAGAAACAGGGTAGGTGTATCCATGTTGTAACCTAGAAGGATACTTCACATATGGTAGAAAACACTGGAACTTCAGTTCAGAAGTTAAATTGTCAAAACCTTTTCACAAACACCCCAAAACACTGTAATGCACAAGCAGCATACTAAATTCCTGCCAGAAACGCCTTTACAGTAAATTTAGACTGACAGGAAAACAGGCAGGTAAGTTGCAACAGTGAAAGCAAGCAATACATAAACCCATAGTCATCCTTGTCCTAGTAAAATGCTTCCTCACACAAAACTTAGAAACTCAAACATTACATAACCAGTACATTCTGACCCAAATAAGCTTAAGCTAAAAATTTCCTGACAGGTAATTTGCAATAGTAAATAAATATTGGGTTTCTTAATGGGATAGCACTGATAAAACAAGTATAAAATAAACTTTCTAAAATATATATTAATTTTCTGTATGGAAGGGTTCCCCACAGACGGCTTATCTGCAAGAGCCAGTTGCTGCTCTTATGAAGCTGATGAAATGCTTTTTCACAAGGTAGGAAGAAAGTACTGCAGATTTTCCCTCCTCTGGTCTGACCAATCAACCAGTCAGAGCAGAAGTGTGATAGGGAGCCACAACTACTGAAAGCTGCCCAGTTGCAAAGTTTGAGCAAGACAACCCCATACAACCTAAAAGCTATTACAGCAGTAGAAATGATGATCATAACAATCCTGAAGTTTAAGAAGACTTTTGTATATTCGCCTGGAACCCCGGTCTGTGCAGAAGCTCTCTCATCCAAGATGGAAGCTCCTAACACTTTGAAAAAGACTCTGCAACACAAGTCAGCTAAATAAGGAAATATGTGAATACCTTGCTGTCTTGCAGGAGGCCAGCATCAATGCTAGACACTTTGTAAACACCCTTGGAACAGTGGATAGACCAAAGGGTAATTAATGCTAAGAACTAAAACATGATCTAGACACAGAAAACCTTAGCATCCAGCATCTGAAATTTGGCTCCATACGAATATAAGCATATATTAAATCTTAAGTCAACAGAAAACTCAAATGAGAAGTAAGAGGTACCAAGTTGCAAAAGGACACAATTTTGAACTTCGCCACCATCTAAAACTGATTTAGGAAGGAACGATCCAAAGCTAATCTTTCATAAATCTTTCTTTGGCACCACAAGTGTTCAATAAATCCCTTCTAGCTGACACTGAATGACAAAAGGGAGAAGGGCTTGGTCTGGCAGATGAGGGGTGAGTCCCTTGAAAAGGAGAGGGAGTCACCCCCACTGCCATTTGCAAACTTTATAAATTGCACTCTGGCAATCAGGCAAGTTGCAGGCTATCACAAAAAAACATCCTTCAGTGCTGAAAGAACTGGAACAGTGTGTGTGTATGTTCAGGAAAATCCAGATGCAATAAATCATAGCAATTCTTCAGAGACTGTAGAATACAATTAAGTTAAAACTGAAAGAAATTATTCATTCTGGAAATGGTTGCAGAACAAGAATCTTTTGAAAAAATGGCAGAAACCATATTTTCCTCAAAATTTGAATTAAAACAGTTAGACTATTCACAATCATTTTGTGGTTCAAAATCTTGCATTATCCCTTTTTCTCTTTCCAGAAACAGCTAAACTGGAAGGCTCAAAAGCCTGAACTACACAGAGTCAAAGCTCAATAAATCACTCCTGCTTTAAGTAACTGACTGAAGAAGATAGGAATCTACGTTTTTGCCTTTTTTTTTTTTTTTTTTTTTTTTTTTAAGATTGGAGTTTGAGGAAGCAAACCCATTTTTACAGGAAAAACATCTTTAGGAACAGGCAACCCAGTCTGGCCAACCACAGATGAATTCTTTGCACCATCTCCCTTGCCCGCCGATGGCAGCCCAACACCTGCAGAGGCCATGTCTAACCCCATTGTCCATGTTTTATGGACTACACCAGAAGGAGCCAAGGAAAAAGATCTGAGGAACCAAACATGGCCAGAGAGAGAATACTTGTGTAATATCTTACCATAACCATAGGTGTCCTATTCACTGCTGCAGTATTGTTAACCTGAGCAACCAGACATCTGCTAGTATACAAAAGTCTTCTACTCCTGTAGGGTACGTGGGACATCACACACAGGCTGCTGTCAGATGTAGGCCATAAAAGCAAAATAGGCATGTACCATCCTTAAAACTGAATGCCACAGGAGGAATGCCAGACTAAGGATATAAAAGGTCAGTACATCCAAGTAAAACAATGGACTGGGGTGGGGAAGGAGGGAGGGATAGAATACTGCAGCAGTGAAGAGGAGGACACAGTACAGTTATGTACACTTACCATTAATGTAGATGTTTGCATTTATTCACTGTTGCAGTCATCACCTGTGGGTTATCCCTTGCTGTGGTAGCCCTCGGCTGGCCCGAATAACAGTCAATGTTTTTGTGCGCCAGCTGCTGTCGCCTGTAGTCTGACGTCAGGTTGTCAGTACAATAAAAGCAAGGCAGCCGACGTCATTACATCTCTCTCTCTCTTCCCGTGTGCTTCTGATGGGTTAGGGCAAGAAAAACTGAAGTGGTCCTGGTGGCCAAGAGCAACCTTGGGAAGCATGTGTCCACTTAGGGGAAGATGTGAAATGGGGGATGGAGGGAGGGAAACCAAGACTGCAACAGTGAATACACTCTAACATCTATAGTTATGGTAAGTGTACACAACTGTAGTATGCTCTTCGTGTTTCACTGTTGCAGTCATCACCTGTGGGTAGGATTCCCAGAGCTGAGGTAAAGGGTGGAAGGATAGGTAGAGGCCTAAGTATGGGTCAGGAGGCCCTGCAGAATTGCAGAGGCAAATCCTGCCCTAGACTTAGAAATGAGGTAGGTAGCAATGCTTTGTAAAGGTATGGAGAGAGGACCAGGTAGCCACTTCCATTACGTCCCTGGTAGGTACTCCTCTGAGGAAGGCAGTGGAAGTGGGGGTTGCTCTAGTGGAGTGGGTACGGATCAACTTAAGGAGGGGTTTCCCCATGTAGTCTGTAGCAAAAATGGATAGTGTGAAATCCATTTGGAAATGGTTTGGAGATGGGCTTCCCCTCTGCCCCTGGGGAAAAGCTTACAAGAAGCTGGTCAGTTTTTCTGAATGGCTTAGTGCGGTCCAGATAGTACCAGAGTTGTCTGTGCACATCTAGAGAGTGCAGAATTCTTTTCCCCCTGTTTTGAGGGTTGGGAAAGAAGGTGGGAAGGTGTATGGCCTGGTTAAGGGTCACATCAGATACCACCTTGGGCATAAAGGAGGGATTAGTCCTCAGGGAGACTGTCTGCATGGAAAATTATGAAGGGCTCGACAGCCATGACAGCTTGAAGTTCTGAGATCCTTCTGGCTGAGGTGATAGCTAGCAGGAAGGCAGTCTTCCAGGAGAGGTACTTCAATTCTGTTGAAGCGTCAGGTTCGAATGGAGGTAAGGTTAGTTTCTCCAACAAAAACTCCCAGGATGGAGTAGGTCGTCTTTTGGGAGGCCTGATATTAGAAGCCCCACTGAGGAATTGCTTAATCAAAAGGATGAGAGAAGAGGGGTGGGTCTGAATCATAATGGGCAGAGATGGCCGAGGCGTGGACTTTAATAGAGAAGGAAAGGCCACTATTAAGGGCGGAGGATGAAGGGAAGACCCTTGTTCAAGGCACAGGCCTCTGTTAACCAGAGAAATTCGTCCCTTATGCAAGGGATCAGTGGGAGAGTGGTCTCTAGGGACTATGTGCTGGCACCAAAGGTTCTTTAAGTACCACTGAAGCTTTCTCATGTGAAGCCTAGTGAGAGGGATGAGAAGGATGCAAGACGCCATGTATCCCACGGCTTGCAGAAACTTCCTCGCAGTGAGGTGACATCTGGAAGCCAGCTGGGGGAAGCTGAGAAGCAGGAAGTTCTGTTTTTCTGTGGATAGGAAGGCCATTAGGGTTGCTGTGTCTAGCACAGCTCCCAAGAAAACTAATTTTCCTGGTGGAGTTTTGCTTTGATTTTTTTCTTGTTGATGGTGAACCCTATGGAAGTTGGTAGTTTTTGACTAGAGAAGATCCTGGAGCAACTTTTCTTTGCCGTTTGCCTGAATAAGGCAGTCATCCAGGTAAGTGTAAATCTGTATATTTCTGTCTGCAGAATGCAACAGCCAGGGCCAAGCATTTGGTGAATACTCTGGGAGCAGTAGATAAGCCAAAGGGCAGCGCAGAGAACTGAAAGTGCTGATTGCCTGATCTGAAGCGCAGGAATTTTCTGCACGATTCCCTGATGGGGATGTGGAGTTGGGCATCTTTTAGGTCAAGTGTCACTAGCCAGGCTTTTTCTGAGAGCATAGGCAGGAGCTGCTGCAAGGTTAGCATTTTGAATCGGGGGGACCACAAAGGAGGTGTTCAGTTCAGATAGATCCAAGATCCAAGTAAAGTGCCTTCTTTTCTGGGAACAAGGAATAGTCTGGAGTAAAAACCTTTTCCGGTTTGATCTGGAGGGACAGGTTCTACTCCCCCCTGGGAAATTAGTGTTACCTGTTTTAATGTCTCTGCCCACTGGTTTGGGGGAGATCTGGGTACCCTGTTGGAATTGGGAGTTCAATGAAGGAGAATCTGTATCCCTGAGAAATGATTAATACCCATTGATCCTTGGTTATAGAGACCTAATTGTCCTTGAAGAGGGTGAGCCTTCCTCCTAGTTTTAGATGAGTGAAAGGAGGGCAGAGGGGGGGAGATGGAGTCATTGTGAGTGCTTACCATAGAAGCTTGGCTTAGAACTCCCTGCCTTAGGGGTGAAGTGGTCCATTGTTTGCTTCTTTGTTGGCCCTGGATGTCCTGCCCCTGAGGGGGCTTACTTTGGCCCGGTCTGCTGGGTGTAGGGAAGGCCCACTGCTTAGAAGGGAAGATCCTGCTGAATCTGGGTGGTTGAATTTGAAAGAAATCTTTTAATGTTTCCAAAGATTTTGCTTAGTCTTCCATCTTTTTAAACACCTCTTCTGCTTTTTCCCCAAACACGCGTTCCTTATCTAGGGATGCATCAATAAGTTTAGACTTGGAGGTTGTTCCTTCAGCCATGCATGTCTTCTAATAACAGATCCTGTTACTGCTGCCCTGCTAGAGGCTTCTAGATTGTCATATCCATATTGTAAGTGCTTGGCCACTTGACAAGCAGAGTGTAATAATTCTGCCAGCACTTTTGAGTTGGCACTGTCAGGAGAGGTAGCAATCTTCTGTTTTAATTGGTCCAAAGTGTGTTGATATTTTAACATATTGAACTGACAACTGAGACCTCTGATAACTAAGGTTGCAGAGGTGTACACTTTCTTACCCCATCTGTCCAGAGCTCTGGAGTCTTTGTCAGAAGGAGGAGAATTTTTAACAGAACTAGTCTTAGCACCTTTGGGTTCCTGTGTAATGACCTCAGGGTCTGCAGCAGGGTTCCTGTATAGATATTTGTGAGAATCCGGTACTCTGTAGTACCTGTCGGATTTAGCTGGAGCAGGAATCAGGGCATCGGGGGTTAAACTGGAGTCAAGAAAATCATCATCCACCACTTCTAGAATAGGTGGGCTGGCCAGGGGCCTGTGCTGAGGTAGGTCCAGAAACTCTCTAAGTCGTTTGACTGTGGGTAGTCCTGAGATTCCCACTGAAAATGTTCCCTGAGGGAGTGAAGGGTTTTTCCCCAAAGGAGAGGTCCTCTGGAGGGGAGGCAGAGGGAATGCATTCCTCTGAATCTGAACCCTCAAACAGTTAAGGGATGATGTTCCTCTTCAAAAGCAGAATAATCAGATTCCTCACTCTCGGTCTATCAATTTCTGGAGAAGGAAGCCTTTTCCTTTTTGGAGTGGGGGCTCGAGTACCTCAGACAAGGGAGATGAGATCCTCCACCACTTTCAGCATTTGAGCTTTGGGTGGGGGAGCAGTAGCAAGATGGTGGCTAGAAGCAGATTTCCTAGGAGTGGCCTGGCTTCGAGCCCTGAGAGAATCTGTCAGTCTCTGAGAAACGGAAGTTGGAAGAGAAGATGTCTTTTTGTCTAGAATCAGTAGTGCAAATGGCCTCCTCGGAAGCCAGTGCCTGTGTTGCGGCTCTGGACCCACCGAGGCAGACAGCCAAAGGCTTGGAAGACAAAGTGGATTTCTGTGGCATACCGGACTCCGAAAGGGTCTCGACAGAGACCTGCGTAGAAAACGAGTCGGGCATCAGGGGCTGCAAAAGCGCCTCACTGAATTCCAGAGAACTGACGACTTGCTTAGCAGTGGCGTCATCAGAAGGCTTAGCCTCGTGTGGCCTGTCTCTAAGTTTTTTCAGTGTGTCGGCAGACTGTTGGCTATTGAAGACGGCATATGAAAATAATGGTCTACAAAAAGAGCTCTATGGCGAATGGTTCTCGCATAAGAGGGCACAGAACCGGCAACAAGTGACATCATGATCTGGGCCTAAACAAGTGATGCAGTAAGAATGAAATCTTGGCGTGGGATCTGCTTTCCACAGACGAGAATTGTTAATTTTTTCTGACATCGGTTAGAGCCAGAAAAAAGGGTCCCCAACGGGGTACTTTGCTTTAGACGTTTTCTGCTGAAATTCGACTTCTGGTAGTGACAGACCGACACTCGTGTGAACTGCTTTTGCTACGGGATCGACGGCAAGTAAGACTGATGTAATGACGTCGGCTACCTTGCTTTATAGTATTGACAACCTGACGTCAGACTAGAGGAAACAAGCAGCCGGCGCACAAAAACTCTGACTCTGGTACTCGGGCTAGCCGAAGGCTACCACAGAAGGGATAACCCACAGGTGATGACTGCAACAGTGAAATATGAAGATCATCATCTATGGTTATGGTAAAATTTTACACAACTTTTCTATGTCCTACTCACTTGCTGTAGTATTCTTAATGTGAAGTGTGCCAAAGCTCAAGAAGGAAGGGAAGAGGTAGGAATAGAGGAGCTCTCAATGAAGCCATGTAAAATGGCTTTAGCAATCCCAGCTCTGGATCTGGAAATGCCATCCAGTTTTACTGTTTGCTAAAGGTATGGCTAGAAGACTGGGTGGCTGTTTCAAGGATGGCACTGTTGTCTAAGCCCTTGAAGAATGCCTCAGAGGAAGCAACAGCCCTGGTAGAGTGGGCATTCACAGGTGAAGTGTGTCTCTTGCCATGGAGGGTGTAACAAAGGTAAAACGTCTTTGAAATCCAAGAACATTCTGCTTGGAAATGGGTAAACCCAGAGCTCTGGGATGAAAGATCACAAACAGCTGATCAGATTTCTTGATAGCTTTAATCCTGCCTAGATAAAACCCAAGTTTTGTCTGTGTACATCTAAGGAGTGTAGAACCTTCTCACTATGGTTTTGTGAAGGTAGGCAATTGAATGGAATTGTTAAGGGATAGCTTATTAACCACTTTTTGGTATAAAGGATTTGCTCTCCGGGATACCCTTTCCTTATAAAATACCAAGAAGGGGGGCACCGCCATAAGGGTTTGAACTAAGATACCCTTCTGGCAGAGGTCAAGGGCACTAGTAAAACAGTTTTCCAAGATCAATGTTTGAGGGAGGCAAAGATGCAAGCTCAAAAAGGGTCAGCTTTTCTAGAAAAAAAAATAAAGGTCCCAAGGAGGAGTAATAGGTTTCCTGGGAGGCCTAATATGCAGAACACCCTTAAGGAATCATTTCACATCAAATCTGGATGATGGGTGGGGGGGCAAGCAGAAAGGGTTGACATATGCTTTGACAGAGTAGTAAACCAAGCCAGCAGAGAGCAATTCACACAAGTAAGACAGTACGACTAGGATTCCCACTGTCAGCAGGTCTTGGTTCTTAGTGACACCAGAGTGAAAATCGTTTTCACTTGGAAACGTAAACTTTTCTGGTATTCGGTTTTCTAGCCTCCTGCAAAACTCTGAGCACATCCTCTGAGAATAGGCGTCTGAAGGGGATTAGAATCCTATCAGCTACAGTGTCAGTGGTAACTTGCGGTGATGGCCCTTGGCTAAATGTAGGAAGAGGGGGAAACGGTACTGCCTTTGCCAAAAGGGAGTCAACAGCAAGATTTCTAGTTGGTCTTGTTAAATCTTGAACAGGATCTTTGGTATTAGAGGAAGGGGAGGGAATGCATACAGAAACATCTTTCCAAGAGAAGAGGGCATCTACCTTCCAGACCAGAGGACTTGGACTCTGGCACAAAATGTTGGAAGTTGTCTGTTCAGGGCAGAGGCAAACAAGTCTATTTGAGGAATACCCCATTGGTGGACTATATCCAAGAACACATCCCTGTGAAGCATCCATTTGGGGAACTGAGTCAGGGGCCTACTTAAAGAGTCTGCCACAAGATTTCGGTTGGAGGGAGTGCACACTGCCTGAACGGTCATGTGGTACTGGGCCACAAATTCCCATACCGGAACAGCCAGCTTGCAAAGGAGATGGGATTTGGTCCCGCCCTGCTTGTTCACATACCAGAGGACTGTCATGTCAGTGAACAGTTGTAGAGGGCCTGGGCAAAGGAGAGGTTGTAATGCGTAAAGAGCTAGTGGCAGTGCTTGCATTTCCCCGATGGAAATGTTCTTTGATTTTTGGGAGGTAGACTAAATTCCCTGAACTGTGAATTTGCCCAATGCCACTTCCCAGCCCACGTCTGATCCATCTGTGTAAAGTTCTAGGACTGGGGTGAGAGGATGCAGGGGTAGACCGGGATTTAGGTCTGTTGGATCCACCAGAGTAGTTTCCTCTCTACAAAGTCCCCCTCATTCCTTGTCTATTCTAGTGGGAGAGAGAGCTGGGTCCACACCGATTTTAGAAACCACTGGTATTTTCTCATGTCCAGTTTTGATATTGGTACCATGGGAATGGCTGAAGTCATGAATTCCAGCACCCTGAAGAACTTCCTGGCTGTGATGCAAGTCAAGGAGAGAAGGGAGTGAAAGGACCGAAAGCCCTGCACCTTCTGAGATGGAAGTGGCACTCTCAATGTCTCTGTATTTGACAACCCAGGAAAAAGGGGTTCTGTGATGGGGTGAAGGCAGACTTCCTGTAGTTGATGGTAAATCCCAGTTTTCCAAGGAGGGAAACGGTGGTCACATGGGAAGTTGGGGCTTGTCAGAGCAGGTCATCCAGGTACAGAAAAATCTGGATGCCCAAAAGTCTGCAGTGCGCAATCACTGGAGCCAGGCATTTTGTGAACTCCTTTGGTGCTGTAGGAAGACCAAAGGGCAAGGCACAGAACTGAAAATGCCAGGAACCCTCAGAAAAATGAATGGGGATGTGAAAATAAGCATCTTTTATATCTAGCAATGCCACATATCCTTGTGGAAGGACAAGTTGGAATGGAGTTTGACGTGTCAACATTCTGAACGTAGGAACCTTTAAGAAGGTGTTGAGATGGGATAAATCCAGGATTGGTCTCCAGGGACCATCCTTTCTGGGTACTAAGGACATTCCTGAAGAGAAACGTTTCCCTCTTGAGGTTTGAGGAACCTTTTGAATGGAGCTCTGTTGCCAAAGCCCTGTTGCCAAAGCTCCAAATGGAGCTTAGGGAAGAGGGGCAACCGCTTTGGGGGGGGGGGTGCTCCTGAAGGTGTAGGTTGAGTGCCAAACCATGGAGAATCCTTTTTTTTTATTATGGCAAGAATGCAGGTGTCTTGGGTAATGCTTTCCCAGGCCCTGTGAGCGTTTGACAGCCGAAGCAAGAGAGAGAAACTCCCTGCATTCTCAGGAAAACTGCCTTTGTTGTGAGGCTAGCTGAGAATACCTAGGCTTCTGTCGTCTCTTGCCTCCTCTGAAAATTACCTGAAGGGTGCAGAGTGCAGCTATGGACGAAAACAGGCTTAGAGAGAAAATTCCTGTGAAAACTGGGCACAGGAGAAGCAAGGTGGTGTTTCAACTCCTTGAGTTCCTTGTTTTTTTTTTCCTTGCAGGGACCGAGAGAGGCTTCTATCTTACCAAATAAGGCTGAATTGTCTAGTGGTGCATCCATTAATTTTGAATTGAAGTCATCCTGGACAGGATGAAACCTGAGCCAGGAAAATCTTATAAGAACTGAACCAGTAGAAGTTGCCCTGGCACAAGCCTGTGCAGCATCATAGCTGCATGTAATGGAATGTTTAGTCACCTGGGAGGAAGCGCCCAGGAGAGAGAGAAAGGGGGTGGGGGAGTCGAGGCTTTTCCTTCTTAATCTGGAAGATCTGCAATGGCCCTGAAAGCCAAGGTGGCGGATATATAGGCCTTTTTATCCAGTCTCTCAAGGGACCTACTCTGGAAAAGACGGGAGGAAGCATCCTGGGTTCATCTGTGGCTACAGAAATGACAGTTGGGTCTGCAGCAGGGCACCTAGAGAGACATTTACACTCCTCAGGGAGCTTGTAGATGCAGTCTGGCTTCTTGAGGGTGGCGACCTGGGAGTCGGGGTTTATGAAGTACTGTGGAAGGCATCCAGAAATGCAGAATACACAGCTGGAATTCCAGAGGGGCCAGGGACAAACTTGTAGACGTATCTTTTTTGGACATCAGAAATTTGAGAAGTATTCCATTTAAAGTGTACTCTCATTTTCAGGAGAGTTTCACCAAATGATCTCTCTTCCATAGGGGAGTCAGCAAAGAGACTCCTCTTCAGGGGAAACTTACTCCTGGGAAGAAGGGATGTGTAGAATAATCCAGAGATTCTTTCCATCAGAGAAAAATTCATCAGATTAGTCATTGTTCCCTAATCCTTTTTTAAGAAGGTTGGGGAGCAGCTGTAGGAGCAGGCTGAGAGGAAAGTGGCTCGAGTGCCATGAAGACCTGGAACAAGCTTTCGAGAAAAGGCCTGCCAATCTGTAGGAGTCTCTCCAGTAGGGAACAATGCATAGTCTTTTGTTCTTTCTTTGCAGGGGAATGATCCTATGCAACATCGGAGAACAAGACGAAAGCCTACATTCAAATGTGTCTAACCATCTCTTGTCGCTCGAGTGCGAGGTACTCCCTAGGACTCTTCGTATCGAACCTAGGTTCTCCCACAACATCCTGATTGGACAACAGCCACAAGCACGTCTGTGGAGATCAAACAGAAGTCAAGGTGGCCCCAGAACTGAGCTCTGCCTCAGAATCAGTGCCTGAAGTCCGATGAACCTCCACGTTGACGAGCACCTCGGGTGAAACATCTGACAGTGGAGATGCAGAAGCCACGGGCCAAGGATTCTTGACCTCCTGCTTCACCGGCTCAGTGTCAGACCCCAAGGTACCCTCCATATGCCTAGCCAGCAACTTAAGCTGTTGGTTCTCTAAATATATAGCAAGAAAGGAAAGACTGCTTCTAAGGGTCTTTGGAACGAAGGACTGGCAAATGCTACAGGACTTGGCCGTGGTTAGGGCCTAAACAAAAGAAACACTGAGAATGGCTGTCCTTAGAAGGAATCTGTCTTCCACACTGGCACTTGCCCTTCTTGGATGACAACCAAAACAGCAGTAAGAAAAAAGTTCCAACGGGGCACTTATCTGGCAAAAGGTTGAAGTTGCAAATGCTGTAACAATCAGACTAACAATTGGAAAACTTCTGGGGATGGTACATGCATACAACACTTTTATGGCCTATGTCTGGACAGCAGCCTACATGCGACATCCCACGTACCCTACATTTGTACAAGACTTGTGTACTGGCCGACGGCAAGTCAACTTCAGGAGATCCCTCAGATTAAGAATACTGCAGCAAGTGAATAGAAGGACATCACTCACTCATCTGTAGCTTAGACACTCAGTAGACTGCTGTGGCAGCAAACGACATTTAACTTTTCTTCAGCTGGTAGAAGGAAAAACCAAAGAACTGGTAGACTGTTCCACCGGTAAAGCCAAAAAAAAGTGTCCAATTCACAGGGAAGCCTGGCAGCCAACAACTGGTGATCAATAAAAATGTTACTTTTTTGTGGGAAAAGGTGAAAAGAACTGTAAACTTGCCCAACAAAATAGTTTCAAATTGTTTTAAAATTTTTTTCCACAAAAGTAAAACTTCAATCTCCATTGTCACTCGTCTCTATCTTCCTGCATAGTGCAAGACATTGCAGTCACTTCACCCCAACCCAGACACTGAAGGAGCTCTGCCACAATGACCAACTCTCGAGTACTTTCACAGAGTACTGAAACTGTGCAATGTAAGCAGGTTTAACAGAGTTTTAACTAATCAAATACATGCTTGCCCTGTGCTGAAAAGTTATTGCGACATTCCTCCCAAAGGAGTAGTCCATGTAGTGGGCCACTGTCCTTTCTCTTGACCAACAGATTACACTGCACATGCTAGTTACTTAGTCTCTCTAGTTTCCTGATGTATGCATTCAGTAAATGAAAGAAAACTTGTTCTAACTTGTGCTTTTCTGTTAATTGCTCTGTATCCTATAAACCGACTGCTCTCTCTAATAAATGACCTGAGGATGGGAAGCCCACTATGCCTGGTTTCGCTTCACACCCCTACTCTATCCCCAATTCCCACCCACCATCTCGCTCTACCATTATACTTCCCACATACACATTTCTTCTGCGACAACCATTCCCTAACCCTCTCCAAAACAACTTCACTACTAATGGACAAACACCCATTTCTGTTTTCCTACAACTTCCATCTAACAGCATCATTTAAAATAATCTTTCTCCTGCTTTGCACTATATCCATTCATATTCAGATCACTCCAACAGTACCCATCCATTACTCTACATTTCAGCTTCCTTCCACAAATAAAACCTCACCACTTCCTATCTTAACTACATCCTCATACAATATCTTTAAAACCCTATTTCTTGTAGAACAGAAGCTATCAAAACCCAATGCTCTTTCTTCATATAAAAATACTAAATTCCTACCTAATCTTTACTATCTTTCAGACTCCACCACTAAATATTCTACAGCCCTGCAAAGTACAGTTTTGTACCTACCATAAATGTAGATGTTAGAGTGTTCACCCTGCTGCAGTCATCACACTTTGGTTATCCTGCCGTCAGGCGGTCCCGCAGTCGGCCCGAATTCCAAAGTCTTGGTCCGGCGTCGGTTGCTGTCGCTTCTTCCCTGACGTCAGTGCGCCAGGTGTATACAAGAGGCATCCAACGCCATTTTCTTCAGTTTTTCTTGCCCCAGATGTCAGGTGCCCCTAATTGGAAGGCATATATATATAAAAATAAAATAAAACCCTTAGGCACAAGCAAATACACCACAGAGGTAGTATAGGAAAGAGTGGTAGAGATAAGTTCAGCTGGTTCAGAGGGGATGGAGGGAGGGTAACCTGGACTGTAGCAGGGTGAACACTCTAGCATCTACATTTATGGTAGGTACAAAAAATCGTGTTACCCTGCTGCAGTCATCACACTTGGGTTGAATCCCAAAGCTAAGGATGGGAGGTGGAGTCAAACAGGGTTAGAAGAAGCTAGTAGGCCTTGCAAAACTGCAGTGGCAAAACCATCTCTAGTCAGAGTATAGAGGTAAGTGATAGTGTTTGGTGAAGGTGTGCACTGAACTCCAAGTTGCAGCTTCCAGAATATCCTTGGTTGGCACTCCCCTGAGAAAGGCTGCTGATGTAGCTGTAGCTCTGGTGGGAGTGGGACCTAATGTTAGCAGGTACTGCTGGTTTCCCCATGATGTGTGTAGCAGAAACGTATGCAATGCCCTATCCATTTAGAAATGGTCTGTTTTGAGATAGCTTTTCCTTGTGATCCTGTAGCATAGGCTACAAAGAGCTGGGCAGTTTTTCTGAAAGCCTTAGTTTTATCCAAGTAGTAATGTAATTGCCTGTGAATGTCCAGTGAGTGGAGTCTTTCTCCTTTGTTCAGGGGATTTGGGAAGAAGGTGGGCAAGTGAATGGTTTGGTTTAGGGCCACACTGGATACCACCTTTGGCATAAAGGAAGGGTTAGTTCATAGAGACTCTGTCTTGATGAAAAATGAGGAAAGGTTCCACTGCCATTAGTGCCTGTAGCTCTGAGACTCTTCTAGCTGAGGTTATTGCTAGTAGTAGGGCAGTTTTCCATGAAAGAAATTTTAAATCAGCTGAAAAAAGCTGGTTCAAAGGGCGGCAGTGTAAGCTTTTCCAGAACAAAGTTGAGATACCAAGTAGGTGCTGGAGCTCTCCTTGGCGGTCTTAAGTTCTTAGCCCCTCTGAGGTACTGTCTTAGGAGTGGATGTGAGGATAAAGGAGGATCCGTGCTGTAATGAGCTGAAATTGCTGAGGCGTGGATCTTGATAGATGAAAAGGAAAGTCCTTTGTGTAACATCCCAGTTAAATATTGTAGAATCTGAGGGATGTTTGAATCAAGGGGATTTAGGCCTTCAGCCTGGTTCCAGGCACAAAATCTTTTCCATTTGTCTGAATAGTTTTTCCTGGTGCTGGGCCTCCTGACCTCCAGAATGACATCCATAACAGCTTTGGATAAAGGTGTTGGCTGGTTGTTGAGGTAATTTGCCGTGCAGCCAGGTTTAAAGTCTTGAGCTGGCTGTGTAGAATCCGATTGTCTCGCTGGGTGAGCAGGTGAGGAATTTGTGGCAAAATCCATGCTGGGCCGTGGGCCATGTTCCTTAAAATTGGATACCAATGCTGGCGTAGCCAGTCTGGTGCAACGAGTATCATTTGTGGCCTCTCTAATCTGACTTTCAGCAGTACCTTTGCTAGAAGAGGCAGTGGAGGGAAGGCATACACTGTTAATGTTTTCCAACTGAATGAGAGGGCGTCCACGTTCCAAGCTAGTGGATGGAAGGTCCTTGTGCAAAATTTTTGAAGTTGGTGGTTGTGGGGGCTTGCAAACAGGTCTATGTCTGGGCGTCCCCATTTTTGAGCTATCATTGCAAATACTTGTGGATCTAGTTTAAATTCGTGTGGATCCATGATGTTTCTGCTTAGGTCGTCTGCCAATGTGTTTTTCTTTCCTGGCAGGAATTGTGCTTGTAATTGAACCTGGTAAGACAGTGCAGTGTTCCACAAGGTCATTGCTTGCCTGCATAGAGGGTAGGAATGTGTGCTCCCTTGCTTGTTTATGTACCACATATTACTGTGGTATTGTCCGTTTTTATTATTAGTTGTCCTGGGTGTAGAAGGTCTTTGAAAGATGTTAAGGCATTCTGTACTGCTAGCATTTCTTTTTGATTGATATGCAGATGCCTCTGATCTGAAGTCCATTTGCCCTGAATGCACTGCCCTGCCATGTGTGCTCCCCAAGCATAGTCCGATGCATCTTCTGATGACGCCACTGCTAAGCAAGTCGTCAGTTCTCTGGAATTCAGTGAGGCGCTTTTGCAGCCCCTGTCATAGTTTGCCTGGCTGTGGGTAAGGTGAAAGGCTGACCCTTGTTGAGGCGACATGCCTGTGCCCACCATAAAAACTCCTGTTGAAGGCAGGGAATGAGTGGTATCATTGTTTCCAAGCTGTGGCTGTGCCGAGTCCATACACTTTTCAGGTACAATTGTAATTTCCTCATATACAGTTTTGCAAATGGTATTAGTATTATGCAAGATGCCATGAATCCCAAGGCCTGCAGAATTTTTCTTGCAGGGAGTTGGGTCTTTGTTGCCAATATTTTGAAATACTGAATCAGCGGTCGTTGCTTGCCTGGCGTGAGATAAGCCATCTGGGCCGTTGTATTCAAGCTGGCACCCAGGAATATTATGTTTTGTGAGGGCACTAGTTTTGATTTCTTTTCGTTTACTGTGTACCCTAGGCAACTTAGAAGGTGTTTGACAAATGCCAGATGCGTTAAAAGAATGTCCTTGCTTTCTGCTTGAATAAGGCAGTCGGTCCAGGTATGGGTATATTTGAATTCCTCTGTCTACAGTATGCAATTACTGGTGCCAGGCATTTTGTGAAGACCCTGGACGCAGTAGATAAGCCAAAGGGCAGTGCAGAGAATTGATAATGCGTTGAACCTGCAATGAAGCGGAGGTATCTTCTGCAATTTTGTCTGATAGGGACATGCAGGTATGCCTCCTTGAGGTCCAAAGTGACTAGCCAAGCATTCTTGCCCAACATGGGAAGAAGCTGCTGTAGTGTTAGCATCTTGAATTTTGGTACTTGCAGATAGGTGTTCAGAAGTGAAAGATCCAGAATGGGTCTCCATGCTTTGTCCTTTCTTGGGACTAGGAAGAGTCTTGAGTAAAATCCTTGTCCTTGCTCCTCTGTAGGTACCTGTTGAATAGCTCTCATGTCCATGAGAGCTGTAATTTGTTTTTGTGCCTCTGCCCATTGATTTGGTGGCAGGTTTGGCATTCCTTTGATCCTTGGTAAGGTATGAAAGTGGAATCTGTATCCTTGAGAGACCATGTTTAGAACCCATTTGTCTTTTGTGATGATGTGCCAGTTGTCTGCAAAAAATGCTAGTTTTCCTCCCAAGGGAGTTGCCAGGAGAGATTTGCTTGGTAGTTTGAGGATAGAGTCATTGTGTTTGTCTTCTGCTAGCTTGGGGCCTGTCTTCTCCTTTCTGGGTAGCAGAACCCCATTGGCGAGGTTTGTAAGGGCCCTGTGACTGACCTCTGCCCCTTGGGCGTCTGTATTTGCCCCTCTGTGATCTGTCTGAAGCTGGAAAGGACCAGTTTTTTTGTTGACCAATTTCTGCTGAAACGAGGGGGTTGCATTTGCAAAAAATCCTTAACCGTTTGCATAGACTTTGCCTTATCCTCCATTTTCTTTAAAACCTCTTCTGCTTTGACACCAAATAATACATCCTGCTGTAAAGGTACATCCAATAATTTTGCTTTAACATGGGCAGGAAGGGTTTGTTCTTTTAAGCAAGCATGTCTACGAATGACAGAGCCAGTAACAGCTGCTCCACAGGAAGCTTCCAATGAATCAAATCCGCATTGTAAAGTACGTTTGCCCACCTGTTCAGCTGCATGCAACAGATCCTGCATTTCCTTGAATTCAGACTGTTCTGAATGTGTGCATTTTTTGTTTTAACTGAGACATTAGGAATTGCTGATATTTCAACATGTGAAAAGTACAGTTTTGTACCTACCATAAATGTAGATGTCCGAATTGGATAGCATCTGCAGTCATAACAACTGGGTTGTCCTGTCGTCAGGCAGCCCTTCAGTCGGCCAGATTCCAAAGTCCGGGTCCGGCTTCGGCTGATGTCGCACTTCACCCGACGTCATCTCTGTTGGTCTTCGGGTATAAAAGCATCAGCCGACGCCATTTTCTTCAGTGTTTCTTGCCCCAGATGCCAGAAGCCCTCTAGAAGGCTTAAAGTTTTGGATAGATGCCAATGTTTCCAAAAGATAGAGGTAAACACAAAAATAAGCATGTATGTGCATAAATACAAACAAATACACCATGAAAGACTCCCCCCCATTAGCTAGCTATTAGGAGGGTAAACACCCTAGGAGTAACACAGAGGGGAAGGAGGGAGGGTAATCCTGACTGCAGATGCTATCCAATTCGGACATCTACATTTATGGTAGGTACAAAACTGTACTATGTCCTTCATGGATGCATCTGCAGTCATAACAACTGGGTAGAATACCATAGCCAACTAGGGGAGGAGGACAAAGTAGATTATGGTGTGTTTAGGATCCCTTGCAGTACAGCAGTGGCAAACCCTGCTCGGGATCTGGAATGTAGAGGTAAATTATAATGCTTGGCAAATGTATGCACGGAGGTCCAAGTAGCCGCCTCAATAATGTCTTTGGTAGCCACTCCTCGTAAGAAGGCTGTGGTAGTGGCTGTTGCCCTTGTAGAATGAGGTCTTATGTTCTGTGGAATTGGCTTTCCATGGAAGGAGTAACAGAATCGTATGCAATTTCCTATCCATTTGGAGATTGTCTGTTTGGAAATAGCTTTTCCTTCCCTTCCTGTTGCATAGGCTACGAAAAGTTGGTCAGTCTTTCTGCTATTTTTTGTTCTGTCCAAGTAGTAGCGTAGCTGTCTATGTACATCCAAGGTATGCAGAATTCTTTCCCCTCTGTTTTGTGGGTTGGGAAAGAAGGTAGGTAGGTGGATTGCCTGGTTTAAAGACACTCTGGATACCACCTTAGGCATAAATGTAGGATTAGTCCTCATGGACACTCTATCTTGGTGGAAGATTAGGAAGGGTTGCACTGCCATTAAGGCCTGTAGTTCTGAAACCCTCCTTGCTGAAGTAATTGCCAGTAGGAAAGCAGTTTTCCATGACAGGTGTTGTAGGTCTGCTGTTGCTGCTGGTTCAAAGGGTGATAGTGTCGATTTTTCTAGCACGAAATTTAAGTCCCAAGCTGGCAATGGTGGTTTCCTTGGAGGTTTTACATTCTTGATTCCTCTGAGGAACTGCCTGAGCAAAGGGTGTGAAAAAACAGGTGGATCGAAGCTGTATTCTGCTGAAATAGCTGATGCATGAATCTTGATGGAGGAGTAGGACAGGCCTGAATGAAGTAGCTCGGCCAGATACTCCAGAATGTTAGGCATATCTATGTTTGATACATCTTTTCCTCTTTCAGAACTCCATATGACAAACCTTTTCCATTTTCCAGCATAGTTCCTTCTTGTTGAAGGCCTGCGTGCTTCAAGAATAATGTCTTTAACTCTTTGTGAAAGCTCTGAATTAGCAGTTGCTATGTGATGTTCCATGCAGTCAGTTGCAACGTTTTTAGGTTTGGATGCATGGTGCTGTAGTTGTTCTGAGTTAGCATCAAAGGCATCAGGGGTATTGGCCACATATTGTTCCGAGACATGCTCCTCAGCAGTGGGTACCAGTGTTGTCTTGGCCAGTTTGGAGCTATCAGGATTATCCTTGGACGTTCTTCCTTGATTTTCAGTAGTACTTTGTGTATCAAGGGAAGAGGTGGGAATGCATATGCTGTTAGGCCTTTCCAGCTGAAGGAGAGCGAGTCCACTTTCCATGCTAGTGGGTGGAATGTCCTTGTGCAGAATTTTTTGAGCTGGTGATTGAGAGGTGATGCGAATAGATCTATCTGAGGCATTCCCCATTTCTTCGAGATGGTCTTGAAGATGTCCGGGTGCAGCTGCCATTCGTGGGCATCCGATGTGGTCCTGCTTAACATATCTTCTAGAGAGTTTTCTTTTCCTGGCACAAATATTGCCTGTAACTGGATGTTGTAGCTGAGTGCCAGGGTCCACAGCTCCAAAGTCATTCTGCATAGGGGGTAGGAATGAGTGCCTCCCTGTTTGTTGATGTACCACATGACTGTGGTGTTGTCTGTCCTTATCATCAACTGGCCCTCCTTGAGAAATGGTCTGAACTGTTGGATTGCCAGTTTTACTGCCAGCATTTCTTTTAGGTTGATGTGCAGGTGAAGTTGTTCCTGTGTCCACAATCCTTGTACGCATTTGTCCAGCATGTGGGCCCCCCAGCCTAGGTCTGAAGCGTCTGTTGTGATGGTCTGGCTTGCTTGACCTTTGCGAAAGGGCTGTCCTGGGTTTGACTGGCATGCCTGAGCCCACCATAGGAACTCCTGTTTTAAGCAGGGTATTAGTGGGATTTCCGCTTCTAGGCTGTGTCTGTGTTGGGACCATAAATTCTTTAGGTACCACTGTAGTTTTCTCATATGTAGTCTGGCAAATGGAACCAAGATTATGCATGATGCCATGAAACCCAAGGCCTGCAGTACCTTTCTTGCTGTTAACTTGTTCAGTTTTGTTAGTGCCAAGAAGTAGAGGGGGAGTTCTTTTTGTTTTTCTGTAGTTAGGAATGCCATTTGTCTTACTGTGTCCAATTCCGCTCCTAGGAAAGTCCTTGTCTGGGATGGTATCAGTCTTGACTTTTGTAAATTGACTGTGTAACCCAGTGCTTGTAGCAAGTAAATGACCCTTTGTAAATCTGTTGTCAGCTTGCTTTTGTTGTCTCCTTGTAGCAGGCAGTCGTCCAGGTATGGATAAATTTGAATTCCCTGTAGTCTGCAATGGGCGATTACTGATGCCAGGCATTTTGTGAATACTCTGGGCGCAGTAGATAAGCCAAAGGGCAATGCTGAGAATTGATAGTGCTCTGATCCTGCAAGAAATCTGAGGTATCTTCTGCAGATTGGTCGAATGGGGACGTGCAGGTATGCCTCCTTGAGATCTAGAGTTACCAGCCAACACTCCTTGCCCAGCATGGGAAGAAGTTGCTGTAGGGTCAGCATTTTGAATTTTGGGACAATGATGTATGTATTTAAGGTGGACAGGTCGAGAATTGGTCTCCAGCTTTTCTCCTTTCTTGGAACTAGGAATAATCTGGAGTAGAACCCCTTTCCTTGCTCTGCTGTTGGCACTTTTTCCACAGCTCTCATGTTTGCTAACTCCATTATCTGTTGTAGAGCCTCTGTTTTTTGTTTTGGAGGTAAATTTGGCATTCCTCTTTTGACTGGTAAAGTGTGGAAGTGGAACCGGTAACCTTGCTCTATGGTTTGTAAAATCCACTTGTCCTTTATCTGGTGCCAGTTTTTTGAAAATAAGGTTAGCTTTCCGCCTAGAGGAGCTGCTATTTGTTCCCTGGTAGGCGGATTTAGGATTAAGTCACTGTGGCTGTGTTGATGTAGTGGCAGGGGTTGAATCTGTTCCTCTGTTGTTACCTTGCCACTGTCGTCCTCTGTAGGCACCTCCTCTGGATTGGTTTCTGCCTCTGGAACGTCTATTCCTGCCCCTTTGAGGTCTTGTGGAGTCAGGAAAGGACCAATTTTTGGCTGGCCAGTTCCTGCTAAACCTTGGGGGTTGAACCTGCAAAAAATCTTTAACTGTTTGGACTGATTTTGCTTTTTCTTCCATTTTCTTCATAACCTGCTGGGCAGGTGTACCAAACAAACTTGTTTTATCCATAGGAGCATCTAGCAGCTTAGATTTAACATGATCCGGTAGAGCTTGCTCCTTTAGCCATGCATACCTTCTAATTACTGTGCCAGTCATGGCTGATCTAAATGAAGCCTCCAGTGCATCATAGCCACATTTTAAAGAATGGTTACTAACCTGCTGTATGTTATTTACCATTTCTAATACATGTTTCTTATCAAGAGGCTCATCAGTGGTTAGCTTTTTAGTTAACTGGTCAAGCATAAACTCTTGATATTGTATCATGTGAAACTGACAATTTAAAGCTCTAGCTGAAAGAGTGGCTGAAGTGTAAACCTTTTTACCCCATCTGTCCAATGACCTTGCTTCCCTTTCAGAAGGAATAGGGTTTTTAGCTATGGTCGCGGCTACTGCCTTGGGACCCTGGGATATAGTTTCGGGGTCTGCAAGAGGGGCCTTGTAAAGGTGGTGATGAGTATCTGGCACCCTGTAAAATCTGTCTGGTTTGGCAGGGGCTGGTGGTAAAGAATCTGGAGCGGAGCAGACATCATTGAAAGCATCATCCACCACAGAGAGAACAGGAGGTATAGCTAAGGGCCTGTGCTGTGGAAGGTGCAAAAAAGTTCTAAGTCTTTTTCTGGAGTCTGAAAAATCCTGTTGCTGCCATTGGAACTGTTCTCGCATGGCATGCAAGGTTTCCCCAAAGGAGAATTCTTCTGGTGGGGAAGCAGCTGGAATGGATTCTTCAGCATCAGAATCTTCAAAATTGGAGAAAGGAGCCTCTGGCTGGTCAGTTATGTCTGATTCATCAGCAGAGTCATCAGAGGACACTGGCTCAGGGGGCTCTGCCCTAGGTCTCTTCTCAGGGGGCTGAGAGGCCCTGTCTGGGTGAGATTGAGATCCTCTAATTAAAGAAATTAAATCTTCTGCCAAGGTAAGCATTTGAGAACTGGAAGAGGGCCTGGTTGAGGGGGGTTTAACAGGCACTGCTCTAGTAGCCTTGGCTGCTTTAGCCCTGGTGAAGGCCTTAATGGACATGGCTGCTGGAGGCCTAGCAGCACCACGTGCTGGAGTAGAGACATCCAAGGGAATGGTGTCTGATAAGTCAGGGGTAAGCACCGTAGTGGGTAAACTTTCTGAGGCCGATTCAAGAATGGTAGCAGGGGCCTCAGCTGTGGAGATAGATTCAGCTGTAGTTTGGACAGTTTTCTCGGTTTCGGCCGAAACCGAGACACTCGCGGTTTGCTTAACCATGGTTTCAGCCGAAACCGCGGACCGCGAGTGTCGGTCTTTTTCTTTGCGTTTTTTTGGCAGAATGCGTAGTCGGAGGATCCGACGGCATAATGTACGCAAAATCAGATCCGAAAAACTGTTCTGCAAACTCCGACCGACGCCTAAGCATTCGTCGGTTGAAAGAATCACAGGCCGAACAGGCTGCTACGTCGTGGGTTGGGCCTAAACAAGGCAGGCAGTAAGAGTGGAAATCTTTATGAGGTATTTGCTTCCCACAGGTTAAACAATTATTGACTTTTTCTGACATCGGCTGAGGCAAGAAAGAGTCCCCAACGGGGTACTTAGCTTTAGAAGTCTTCGAAGTTGTATTCGGTAGAAGTAATCTCTGGATCCGACCGACCGGCACTTGCGAACAGCTTCTGCTTCGGGCGCCACGCGGCAAGAAAGACTGAAGAAAATGGCGTCGGCTGATGCTTTTATACCCGAAGACCAACAGAGATGACGTCGGGTGAAGTGCGACATCAGCCGAAGCCGGACCCGGACTTTGGAATCCGGCCGACTGAAGGGCTGCCTGACGACAGGACAACCCAGTTGTTATGACTGCAGATGCATCCATGAAGGACATCTGGCAATTTAATGCTTTCATAGCCGGAGTTGCTGAGGTGTATATTTTCTTTCCCCATCTATCTAGGGCTCTGGAATCCCTTTCAGAGGGCACAGGATTTTTAGCCATAGAAGCTTTTTCTCCCTTAAGACCCTGGGAAATTGTTTCTGGGTCAGCTACAGGCCTTTTATAAAGGAATTTGTGCGAGTCAGGTACTCTGTAGTATATGTCTGGTTTGGCTGGAGCAAGAGGTAGAGAGTCTGGATTTAAACTAGACTCCAAGTAAACATCATCCACAATATCTAAAACAGGAGGAATAGCAAGAGGTCTGTGCTGGGGTAGTAAAAGGAACTCTCTGAGCCTTTTCTTAGAATCTGAGTAATCCTGGCCTTCCCAGTGAAAATGTTCCCTCATGGTATGTAAAGTTTCCCCAAAGGAGTAATCTTCAGGGGGAGATGCTGAGGGACTAGAGTCTTCAGCATCAGAGTCTTCATAAAGTGGACAAGTGTAATCCTGTTCCTCAGAAGAATCTGAGGAGAGTGAAACCTGGTCAGAGGATGCATAATCCTCCTCTTGTCTTGGTCTTTTATCAGGAGGGGGATGGGAACCCCTGATAAGGGTAATCAAATCTTCAGCCATCTTAAGCATATGTTTCTTAGGCATGGGGCCCTTGAACTGTAGACTGATATACTGTTTTCTTAGGTTTTAAAGGAGTTTTAAGCTTAGCATGAGATTTAATGGTGAGTGTAGTCGGTCTGAAGACACCTTCTGCAACCGAAGGCGTTTCCACTGCACCGGTGTCTACTTCTGCTCCGGTGTCGGTAGATGGCTGCGTCGCCCTAGTAGGCCTCGCTTGGGAATCCGCAGCTGTCTGGGGTTCCAGTTCTGCGGTCGTCAGGGGCTGCGTAGGCGCCTCACTGAAAACCGGAGAACCGGCGACAGGCCCAGCTGAGGCCTCGGAGTCTGGCTTGTTCCCTAATCTGCCCGTCCTTATCCTTGCGTTTTTTATGTATGGTGGTAGTCGGCTGCTCCGACGGCATGATACAATTAAATTTCCTACCAAGGTAATGCCGTGCGAAGTCAAAATGGCATTTGATAGTTCGTTTATTAAACCTAGCGCAAAACTGACAACCTGTGACGTCGTGGTCTGGGCCTAGGCAAGGAATACAATAGGAATGGAAGTCCTTATGAGGTATTTGCTTCCCACAAGAAATGCAATTGTTAACTTTTTCTGACATCGGACTGAGGCAAGAAAATGTTCCCCAACGGGGTACTTAGCTTTATTGAAGACTTCGGACCAAAATTCAAATAGAAAATCTCAGGTGTCGGCCAACCGGCACTTGCGAACTGCTTCTGCTTCAGTCTTTCTTGCCGCGCGGTGCCCGAAGAAAATGGCATTGGATGCCTCTCATATACCCCTGGCGCACTGACGTCAGGGAAGAAGCGACAGCAACCAACGCCGGACCAAGACTTTGGAATTCGGGCCGACTGCGCGACCGCCTGATGGCAGGATAACCCAAGTGTGATGACTGCAGCAGGGTAACACAATGAACATCTGCTTGCTGCCTTGATTTTTACTTTCTCTGCTTGCTGCCTTGATTTTTACTTTCTCCACTACCTGCCAATAATAAAATACAGAATCCTTGACCTAATCATGCTACTCTTCAGCAGCTTATCCTATATTTTCCTCCTACTCCCCCATCTCTCATTCTACCATGACACAATAAGAGCAGCTCTCAACATTTCTCAAATTCTGTCCCAACACCTACCACCGCCTACTCCCTTAACTCATCATACATCACTCCAAACCTAATGACACTCAACTTTACTCCAAATGTAGATAAACTCCATTTCAACTCAAATGAAAATATAACCAGGTGGAAAAATACTCTCCAACAAAACAAGAATCAATACCATAACATTAAAATGCTGCTAAAAGGAGACAGTCACCCCAATTCTGGCACCACCTATCAAAATCAAAATCACAATTCCCTTCCCACAATGGTGCAACCCCACCACCCCGGTACTATACTTGTTCCCACCATAAATATTAAAAATGCAAGAAATAGAACTACAGGTCTGAATCACCCAACACAAACCTGACATTCTTGTTATAACTGAAACTTAGCTTAAACTCAGCATAAATGGCACCAAAATTACACCCCCAGCCATATAATCCAAAATGACCATATAAAAAGGAAAGGTGGTGGTATTGTTCTTATATTTCACGCACAACTACCACATTTCCCCCATCAAACCGATACCAAAATTCAACTCATGAGCCCCTAATTACTTTCCTGAAAATGTGTACTACTGTACTTTACATCACTCCTGGGGAAATACAACTACACTAAAAGATATCCTACACCAGATACCCATAATTCCACACATAAAATACTTCTAGGCAATGCCAATATCAATTGGTTGGTCAAAAAGTACAGTTTTGTACCTACCATAAATATAGATGTTCGAAGATCCACATTGCTGCAGTCCTTACTTATGGGTAGTCCGCTGTCCTCGGTCGGCCCGAATACCAAAGTATTAGGCTGACGTCGGTCATGGGCGCCTAGATCTGACATCAGAGCGTCAGGGTATAAAGGCGCATGACCGACGTCATATCCTCAGTCTTTTCTTGCCCCAGATGTCAGAAGGCCAAAACCAGAAAGGCCACAGCCAAAAACAGAATACCTCCCAAACACATGCCCAACAACAACCATCACCTAAAGCATAGCACCATGTCAAACAACAGTGGGGAAGGAGGGAGGTAATTGGACTGCAGCAATGTGGATCTTGAACATCTACATTTATGGTAGGTACAAAACTGTACTATGTTCTTCATCTCACATTGCTGCAGTCCTTACTTATGGGTAGAATCCCAAAGCAACGGGAAAGGGAGGATGGTAAAAATCATAAAGCATTAGGGGCCGCTAAAATGCCCTGTAAAATTGCAGTGGCAAAGCCAGCCCTAGACTTAGAATAAAGAGGAAGGTGGTAATGTTTAGAAAAAGTATGCACAGAACTCCAAGTAGCTGCCTCCAAAATGTCTTTTGTAGCTACCCCCCTTAGAAAGGCCGTAGAAGTAGCAGTAGCCCTAGTGGAATGAGGCCTGATTCCCGCAGGAATCTCCTTACCATGATGGGAATAACAGAAAGAAATACAAAACCCAATCCATTTAGAAATATGAAACAGGTTTACCCTGTGAACCCAAAGCAAAAGAAACAAACAACTGCTGAGACTGTCTGAACTCCTTGGTTCTGCTCAAATAATAACAGAACTGCCTGTGAATATCCAAAGTATGCAAAATTTTCTCCCCTTTATTTTGGGGATTTGCATAAAAAGTAGGCAAGTGAATAGTTTGATTTAAGGCCACACTAGAAACCACTTTAGGCATAAAGGAAGGATTAGTACGCAAAGATACCCTATCCTTATGAAAAATCAGGAAAGGCTCCACTGCCATGAGGGCCTGTAATTCAGACACCCTTCTTGCAGAGGTAATGGCCAACAAAAAAGCAGTTTTCCATGACAAATACTTTAACTCGGCAGTAGCTGCAGGCTCAAAAGGTTGTAGAGTAAGTTTTTCCAACACATAATTGAGATCCCAAGCAGGAGTAGGAGCTCTACGTGGGGGTCTTATATTCTTTGCCCCTCTAAGAAATTGCTTAAACCAAGGATGAGAGAATAAAGGAGGGTCAAAATCATAGTGAGCAGAAATGGCTGCAGCATGGACCTTTATCGAGGAGAAAGACAAACCCTTGTCCAATAACTCAGTAAGATATTGAAGAGCAACACTTAAATCAGGTCTGGAGACATCAAAGTCCTTTCCTTTGCTCCAAATAAAAAATCTCCTCCATTTATCAGCGTAAATCTTCCTGGTACTAGGCCTCCAAAATAACATTCAAAACTTGTTGTGGAAGCTGAGACCCTCCAGAGTCTAAAACAGAATATGCCAGGCTGTTAGATGCAGAGACTGAATCTTGACATTGAGGAAGTGACTGTCCTCTTGTGACAAAAGTTGCGGAATCAAAGGCAGAGGCCATGGAGGTTCTCGTACTAAACTCCTCAGTAGTGGGTACCAGTGTTGTCGAGGCCAATCCGGTGCTATCAAAATCATGGTTGGCTTGTCTTGTCTGGCCTTCAAAAGTACCTTGGGAAGAAGAGGCAGAGGTGGAAAGGCATATACATGCAGATTGTTCCAACTGAATGATAGAGCGTCCACCTTCCAAGCTGTGTGATGAAACATTTTGTGCAAAACTTTGGCAACTGGTAATTTAGTGGAGAAGCGAACAGATCTATGTCTGGAGTTCCCCATAACACTGTCAACTTTTGAAATACATGAGGATCCAATTTCCACTCGTGAGGATCCACTATTTGTCTGCTCAACACATCTGCTAAGGAGTTCTGTGCTCCTGGTACAAACCTTGCCTGAAGATTGAGGTGTAGATTGAGAGCAGTTTCCCACAAAATCATCGCTTGCCTGCAAAGAGGGTAAGAATGGGTTCCCCTTGCTTGTTGATGTACCACATGACAGTAGTGTTGTCTGTTTGAATCAACACCTGCCCTGGGTGAAGTAAATCTTTGAAAGCCATCAATGCAAACTGGACTGCTAACATTTCCTTCAAGTTGATATGTAAATGTTGGAGTTTGACAGGCCACGTGTTTTGCACCCATTTTCCATTGAGGTGTGCTCCCCAAGCCTTGTCCGAGGCATCTGTCGTTAGAATCTGACTCGCCTCTGGCCGGGTCACAGAGAGTCCCTTGTTTAGGTGACATTCCTGAGCCCACCACAAAAACTCCTTCTGAATGCAAGGTATTATCTGAATGACAGTGTCTAGATCTTGGCAGTGCTGTGTCCATACATTTTTGAGATACCATTGAAGCTTCCTCATATGCAATTTGGCATTGGGAAGCACCAGAATACAAGATGCCATGAACCCCAAGGCTTGAAGGAATGTCCTTGCAGTCAGCCTGGACCATAGAGACATTTGATGGAAATAAAGAGAAAGGCTTCTTTGTTTGTCCGGGGTCAAAAAAGCCATCTGGGAAGCTGTATTCAGTCTCACACCCAGAAAGCACATGTCCTGAGAGGGTACTAGACTGGACTTTGTTTCGTTCACAGAATACCCTAGGCATCTTAACACTGCCATCACATACTGTAGATGATGAAGAAGTTCGTCCTTTTCTTGTGCAATAATCAGGCAATCGTCCAAATAAGGATAAATCTGTATTTCTCTTAGTCTGAAAAAGGCTATCACTGGAGCCAGAACCTTTGTGAACACTCTGGGCGCAGTAGATAAGCCAAAGGGCAATGCAGAGAACTGATAATGTAAATTTCCAGCCCGAAAACGCAGGTACCTCCTGCAACTGGGCCTGATAGGAACATGAAGGTAAGCCTCTGAGATCCAGAGTAACCATCCAGTGATCTTTTCCCAACAGAGGTAAAAGTTGTTGTAAAGTCAACATCTTGAACTCTGGAATGTCCAGGTAAGTGTTGAGGATAGATAAATCCAAAATTGGTCTCCACGTGTTCCCTTTCTTTGGAACTAGAAACAGGCGAGAATAAAATCCTAGGCCCACTTCTGACAGAGGAACTGGCTGTATAGCTCCTATTCGAAGTAGTAAAGAAATTTGTCTGTGAGCCTCTATCCTTTGCCGAGGAGGGACATCTGGCATGCCTTTGAAAGGAGGCATGGTATGGAAATAGAACTTGTAACCTCGGTTTATAATGTCCAACACCCATTTGTCCTGGGTGACTAAATGCCAATTTTGCTTGAAAAGAGCCAACTTTCCTCCCAAAGGAGCTGCCAGGCAAGAAGAATCTGGCAGCTGAAAATGCAGGTCATTGGGCCTGTTTACGAAAGGACTGGCCCCTGCCCTCACCAGTAGATTGAGCAGGCGAACTCCATTGTCTCGGCCTGAATGTACTCTGAGCTCTGCCCCTACCACGCCTAGATCTACCCCTAGACTGAGAATCAGAAGAAGGGTACGTCCACCCCTTAGTAGGCCAATTTCTACTAAACTTTGGAGGTTGTACCTGCAAAATATCTTTAACAGTCTGCATAGACTTAGCCTTGTCTTCCATTTTCTTTAAGACTGACTCCACAGGAGGACCAAACAAAACATCAGACTGTAAAGGGGCATCCAGAATTCTAGACTTAACATGTTCAGACAAATGCTGATCCTTAAGCCAGGCGTGCCTACGAATAACTGAACCAGTGGCAGCCACCCTAGAAGAAGCCTGTAAAGCATCAAAACCACATTGCAAAGAGCGCTTACCAACCTGTTCAGAAACATGCACTAAATCTTGCAATTCTTTACACTCTATGCCCTCTGCCAAAGCATCCACTTTAGATCTTAGCTGAGAAAGGAGGAAATTCTGATACTTCAACATATGAAACTGGCAGTTCAAAGCTCTCATTGCTAAAGTAGAAGAGGTATACACCTTCTTACCCCATCTATCCAAAGCTCTAGCTTCCTTATCCAGAGGAACCGGATTTTTAACAACAGAGGCTTTAACACCCTTAGGCCCCTGACTAATAGTTTCTGGGTCCGCCCTAGGACTCTTGTACAGATATTTATGAGCCTCAGGCACCCTGTAATACCTGTCCGGTTTAACTGGGGCAGGAGGCACAGAATCTGGATTAAGGGAAGCTTCCGAGAAAACATCTGAAACAACATCCAAAACCGGAGGTATAGCTAAGGGTCTATGCTGTGGTAAAAACAAGAACTCCCTAAGTCTCTTCCGTGAATCAGAGTAATCCTGTCCTTCCCACTTAAAATGCTCCCTCATGGAATGCAGAGTTTCTGAAAATGAAAAATCCTCTGGAGGAGAAGCAGAAGGAGAGGAATCCTCTGCGTCAGAATCAGAATAAGGAGGGAAATCTTGAATGTCTTCAGCAGAAGACTCTGAATCATCTGAGGCCTGCTCCAAACTTTCCAACTCTGGCTCCATCCTGGGCCTCTTATCAGGAGGGGGCATAGAACCTCTAATTAAAGTAATCAAATCATCTGCCATTTTAAGCATGTGCTTTTTAGGCACAGACTCTGAAGAACCAGAACTAACACCAGAGGAAGGCAAAACAGACCTGCCCTTAGAAGGAGCCTTAGAAACAGTAGCAGAAGGCCTAACCACCTTAGGTATAGAAGGGAGAATAGTAACCTGAGAGGCCCCTTCAGCCTGACCTGCCTCCTGAGAGGCCACATCTTGTAAAATCAAAGTTTCCCCCTGGGACTCAACAGAAACTTCAGCCGGATCCACTTGTTCAGCTGTAGCTTCCAAAGGTCTGGCGTCCGAAACGGACGAATCATCCTGCCTAGGCTTTAAAGATTTGTCTTTGCGCTTCTTAGAAGCAGGCGTTGGAACATCCGACGGCATATTATAATTACACCTCTTGCCAAAGACTAACCTAGCGCAATCTAATCTCCGTTTTATAGTGCGCTTATTAAACCTAGCACAAAACCGACACCGACTACGCCGTGCTCGTCCCAAACAAGGAATACAAAGCGAGTGGTAATCCCTATGCGTATCTGTTTCCCACAAGAAATACAATTATTCACTTTTTCTGACATCCGTAAGTAACTGAAGCAAGAAAAACAAAAATATTCCCAACGGGTACTTAGCCCAACTTGGTATCGGTCTGAAACTCCGAAAACGAAAAATTTCAGAACGCCGAACGGCACTTGCAACGCTGCTTCTGCATCGGACCATGCGGCAAAAAAGACTGAGGATATGACGTCGGTCATGCGCCTTTATACCCTGACGCTCTGATGTCAGATCTAGGCGCCCATGACCGACGTCAGCCTAATACTTTGGTATTCGGGCCGACCGAGGACAGCGGACTACCCATAAGTAAGGACTGCAGCAATGTGAGATGAAGAACATCCTCTCAACGTCCTCTACATCTAGCATGATCTTGTATGGTTTCATACAACTAAATTATAGCAAGATATCAAATTCCTTACTTAACTAGATCCTAGGACCAGACTCTAGCAAATCCACTGCCACAGGTACAATGGCAAATTCTCTCAATGACTACTTCCTAATCTATACAACCAGACATCTAACACATCCACTCAAACACCACGCAACCTGTCCAAGTTTAACCCACAAATATTCATTACTATCTCATCTATTAACAGAAGCATCCTAAAAATACTTCACTTAGATGATGCTGCAAATTAATTCAATACAACTTTTCTAAATATCCTGAACAGCCTTGCACCCCCTAGAAGTAAGAGACTAAAAAACAAATACTGCAATTGGCTATCCAAAAAGAACAGAATGTTAATGCTGGATAGAGAAAAGCATGGAAATAATGGCAAAATTATAAAACACAATATCTCAAACTTCAGAATACTCCTCACCCATACTAAAAAAACAAATTTAATATAAAAAAAACTATACTATTACAATTTTTTGAACAGTAAACACAACCCTAAAATAATTCTGGTCAGTCATTAAAGACATCTTACATCCCAGACAAATTCAACCCTAACCTCTCCCAATAACTTACCAATCAAACTGGTGATAAAATTAATCTATTTCATAGACAATATAGCATGCCTAACCAAAGATTCCAACGGGTTCAGGCACCTAGGCAGCGAGATATTTCCTTGTGGTACATTTGACTGGGGACACATGGGCTGAAGTGACAGTTAGCTGCAGAGAAATATGGCTGTTTGCAAATTCCCCGTCGGCAAAGAGAAGAATGGGTTGCCATGCCCACAACTTAAATAACCAAAGTCACAGGGGGAAAACTATGTCCATGGTTCCCAAGGGAACATGAGACAGCAGGCAATATGGCAGGCATCAGCAGCAGGCTGGCCAGAGGGCATGACAGTGGCAGTACAAATGCAGTGCACAATGGGCAGTACTTTTATAAATCTGTGTGTGTGGACCATTACCCCCTTCACATTCTCTAGGGAACATTACCTAAAATGCATACTGGAGCATAAATGTGACTACAGTAGCCTGCAGGATTTCCTCCATGCTGTAGCACACTTCTACATGTTGTAGTTACACAAGTATGTACTCTACACTGAGCACAACACTCATTACTTCTTCAGCCTCCATCCATTTGGTTATTAAAACTGTTTGCATGGCAGTATGTGCTTCTCTTTCCCACAGGGAATTTGCAAAAGTACAGTTTTGTACCTACCATAAATGTAGATGTCCGAACAGGATAGCATCTGCAGTCCTAACAAATGGGTTGTCCTGTCGTCAGGCAGCCCTTCGGTCGGCCGGATTCCAAAGTCTGGGTCTGGCCTCGGCTGGTGTCGCACTTCACCCGACGTCATCTCTGCTGGTCTTCGGGTATAAAGGCATCAGCCGACGCCATTTTCCTCAGTGTTTCTTGCCCCAGATGCCAGTTGCCCTCTTGGAAAGCTAAATTTTGGATAAATGCCAATGTTTCCAAAAAGTAGAAGGCAAACACAAAAAATAAGCATGTATGTACATATATACAAACAAATACACCATAAGAGATCCCCAGCTAGCTATTAGGAGGGTAAATACCTAGGAGTACCACAGAGGGAAGGAGGGTGGGTAATCCTGACTGCAGATGCTATCCTGTTCGGACATCTACATTTATGGTAGGTACAAAACTGTACTATGTCCTTCAAGGATGCATCTGCAGTCCTAACAAATGGGTAGAATACCATAGCCAAACTAGGGGAGGAGGAAGAAGAATTATGGTGTAGTTAGGATCCCTTGCAAAACAGCAGTGGCAAAGCCTGCTCGGGATCTAGAGTATAGAGGTAAGTTATAATGCTTGGCAAATGTATGCACGGAGGTCCAAGTAGCCGCCTCAATAATGTCCTTGGTAACCACTCCTCGTAAGAAAGCTGTGGTAGTGGCTGTAGCCCTTGTAGAATGAGGCCTTATGTTCTGTGGAATTTGCTTTCCATGGTAGGAGTAACAGAATCTTATGCAATTTCCTATCCACTTGGAGATTGTCTGTTTGGAAATTGCTTTTCCTTCCCTTCCTGTTGCATAAGCTACTAGAAGCTGGTCAGTTTTTCTATTGCCCTTGGTTCTGTCCAGGTAGTAGCGCAACTGTCTGTGTACAAGGTCTGCTGTTGCTGCTGGTTCGAATGGAGGGAGTGTCAATTTTTCTAGCACAAAGTTCAAGTCCCATGCTGGTAATGGTGGTTTCCTAGGAGGTTTTACATTCTTGATTCCTCTGAGGAACTGCCTGAGTAGAGGATGTGAGAAGACAGGGGGATCGAAGCTGTATTCTGCAGAAATAGCTGATGCATGTATCTTGATGGAGGAATAGGACAGGCCTGTATGGAGAAGCTCTGCCAAATACTCCAGGATGTTGGCAATATCTATCTTTGACATCTTTTCCTCTTTCATTACTCCAAATGACAAACCTTTTCCATTTTCCTGCATAGTTCCTTCTTGTTGAAGGTCTGCGGGCCTCAAGGATAATGTCTTTAACCCTTTGGGATAAATCTGGGTTAGTTGCTCTTATGTAATGTTCCAGGCAGTCAGTTGTAGAGTTTTCAGGTTTGGATGCATGATGTTGTAGTCGCTCTGAGTTAACATTAAAGGAATCAGGGGTAGTGTCCACGGTCCCCCCCCCCCCCCGAGACATGCTCCTCAGCAATGGATACCAATGTTGTCTTGGCCAATTTGGAGCTATCAGAATTATCCTTGGACGTTCCTCTTTGATTTTCAGTAGTACCTTGTGCATCAAAGGAAGAGGTGGAAATGCATATGCTGTCAGGTCTTTCCAACTGAAGGATAGAGAGTCCACCTTCCAAGCAAGTGGGTGGTATGTCCTTGTGCAGAATTTCTTGATCTGGTGTTTGAGTGGGGATGCAAATAGGTCTATTTGTGGCATTCCCCATTTTTTTGTGATGGCCTTGAAGATGTCCGGGTGTAGCATCCATTCGTGAGCATCCGAGGTAGTTCTGCTTAACATGTCTGCTAAGATGTTTTCTTTTCCCGGTACAAATATTGCCTGTAACTGAATGTTGTAGCTCAGAGCCATATTCCATAGGTCCAGAGACATTTGACATAGGGGGTATGAATGAGTGCCTCCCTGTTTGTTGATGTACCACATGACTGTGGTGTTGTCTGTCCTTATCATTAATTGGCCTTCTTTGAGGAATGGTCTGAAATTCTGGATTGCTAGTTTTACTGCCAGCATTTCTTTTTGATTTATGTGCAGGTGCAGCTGATCTGGAGTCCATAATCCTTGAATGCATTTGTCCAGCATGTGGGCCCCCCAGCCTAGGTCTGAGCCGTCCGTTGTGATGGATTGGCTTGCTTGAATGTTGTGGAAGGGCAAACCTGGGTTTGACTGGCATGCTTGAGCCCACCATAGGAACTCTTGTTTCAGGCATGGAATTAGTGGTATTTCGGTTTCTAAGCTGTGCCTGTGTTGAGACCATAGATTCTTTAGGTACCACTGTAGCTTTCTCATATGCAGCCTGGCATGGGGGACCAGGATTATGCATGATGCCATGAAGCCTAAGGCCTGCAGTACTTTCCTTGCTGTTAGTTTGTTCTGCTTTGTTAATGCCAAGAAGTAAAGAGGGAGATGTTCTTGTTTTTCTGCAGTTAGAAATGCCATCTGTTTTACTGTGTTCAATTCTGCACCCAAGAATGTTCTTGTTTGGGATGGTATCAGTCTTGACTTTTTTAAATTGACTGTGTATCCCAGGGCTTGTAGTAAGCAAATGACTCTTTGTAAGTCTTGTGTCAGCTTGCTTTTGTTGTCCGCTTGTATCAGGCAGTCGTCCAGGTATGGATAAATTTGGATTCCCTGTAGCCTGCAATGAGCGATTACTGATGCCAGGCATTTTGTGAATACTCTGGGCGCAGTAGATAAGCCAAAGGGCAATGCTGAGAATTGATAATGCTCTGATCCTGCAAGAAATCTGAGGTATCTTCTGCAATTTGGTCGTATGGAGACGTGCAGGTATGCCTCCTTGAGATCTAGAGTTACCAGCCAACACTCCTTGCCCAGCATGGGAAGAAGTTGCTGTAGGGTCAGCATTTTGAATTTTGGAACAATGATGAATGTGTTTAAAGCGGACAGATCGAGAATAGGTCTCCAACTTTTCTCTTTTCTTGGTACTAGGAAGAGTCTGGAATAAAATCCTTTGCCCTGTTCTGTAGGTGGTACCCTTTCCACAGCTCTCATCTTTGTTAATTGAGCTATCTGTTTTAGAGCTTCTGTTTTTTGATTTGGTGGTAGGTTTGGCATTCCTCTTTTTACTGGTAAGGTGTGGAAATGAAACCTGTAGCCTTGGTCTATAGTTTGCAAAATCCACTTGTCTCGTGATATTGTGCCAATTTTTTGAAAATAAGGCTAACTTTCCGCCTAAGGGTGCTGCTATTTGTTCCCTGGAAGGCGGTGTCAGAGCCAAGTCACTGTGTTTGTCCTGTTGTAGTGGCAGTGGTTGTGTCTGTGCCTCGTTGGTTATTGCCTTGCCACTGGCGTCCTCTGTAGGCACCTCCTCTGGATTGATTTCTGCCTCTGGAACGTCTATTCCTGCCTCTCTGAGATTTAGAGGAGTCTGGAAAGGACCAATTTTTGGAAGGCCAGTTCCTGCTAAACCTTGGGGGCTGAACCTGTAAGAAATCTTTAACTGTTTGTACAGATTTTGCCTTCTCTTCCATTTTCTTCATTACTTGCTGGGCAGGAGAACCAAATAGACTGACCTTATCCATAGGAGCATCTAATAGTTTTGCTTTAACATGATCCGGCAAGGCCTGTTCTTTCAACCATGCATGCCTTCTTATAACTGTGCCAGTCATGGCTGATCTAAATGAAGCCTCCAGTGCATCATAGCCACATTTTAAGGAATGGTTACTAACCTGCTGAATGTTATTCACCATTTCTAAAACATATTTCTTATCTAAAGAATCATCAGAGGACAGTTTCTTAGTTAACTGATCAAGCATAAACTCTTGGTATTGGATCATATGAAACTGACAGTTTAAAGCTCTAGCTGAGAGAGTAGCAGAGGTGTATACTTTTTTACCCCATCTCTCTAAGGACCTGGATTCCCTTTCAGAAGGGAGAGGGTTTTTCGCTGAGGACGAAGCTACTGCCTTAGGCCCCTGGGAGATAGTCTCAGGATCTGCAAGGGGAGCCTTGTATAAGTGGTGATGAGTGTCCGGTACCCTGTAAAACCTATCAGGTTTGGCAGGGGCTGGAGGTAAAGTATCAGGAGCAGTGCAAACATCATTAAATGCATCATCCACAACAGGAAGAACTGGAGGTATAGCTAAGGGCCTATGTTGCGGTAAGTGTAGAAAGGTCCTAAGCCTTTTTCTTGAATCTGAGAAATCTTGTCCCTGCCATTGGAATTGTTCTCTCATGGCATGTAAGGTTTCCCCAAAGGAAAATTCCTCTGGAGGAGAGGCAGAAGGTATAGATTCTTCAGCATCGGAATCTTCATAAGTAGAAAAGGGAGCCTCTGGATGGTCTGTATTGTCTGAATCATCAGAAGAGTCATCTGAGGACACTGGCTCAGGGGGCTCTGCTCTAGGTCTCTTTTCTGGAGGTTGAGAGGCCCTGTCTGGGTGAGATTGGGATCCCCTTATTAAAGAGATGAGATTCTCTGCCAGAGTAAGCATTTGGGAACTGGAACTGGGCCTGTGAGAGGGGGGCTTAACAGGCACAGACTTAGCAGTTTTGGCGGCTTTAGCCCTGGCAAAGGCCTTTATAGACATGGCTGCAGGAGGCCTAGCAGCACCACGTGCTGGGGTAGATACATCCAAAGGGATGGTGTCCGATAATTCTAGGGAAACCACATTAGTAGGCAAAACTTCAGAGGCCGATTCTGCTAGGGTAGCAGGAGCCTCGGTAGTAGTCATGGATTCGGCTGAAGATTGACCCGTTTGCTCGGTTTCTGCCGAAACCGAGACACTCGCGGTTTGCTTAACCGTGGTTTCGGCCGAAACCGCAGACCGCGAGTGTCGGTCTTTTTCTTTGCGTTTCTTAACAATTTGAGAAGTCGGAGGATCCGACAGCATAATGTACGCAAAATCTGAGCCGAAAACCTGTTCAGCAAACTCCGACCGACGCCTAAGCGTTCGTCGGTTGAAAGAAGCACAGGCTAAACAGGCTGCTACGTCGTGGTCTGGGCCTAAACAAGGTAAGCAGTAAGAGTGGAAATCTTTATGAGGTATTTGTTTCCCACAAGTTAAACAGTTATTCACTTTTTCTGTCATCGGCTGAGGCAAGAAAGAGTCCCCAACGGGGTACTTAGCTTTTTAGAAGTCTTCGAAGTAGTATTCGGTAGTAGTAATCTCTGGATCTGACCGACCGGCACTTGCGAACAGCTTCTGCTTCGGGTGCCACGCGGCAAGAAAGACTGGGGAAAATGGCGTCGGCTGATGCCTTTATACCCGAAGACCAGCAGAGATGACGTCGGGTGAAGTGCGACACCAGCCGAGGCCAGACCCAGACTTGGGAATCCGGCCGACCGAAGGGCTGCCTGACGACAGGACAACCCATTTGTTAGGACTGCAGATGCATCCTTGAAGGACATCAGCCATATTTCTCTGCAGCCGTCACTTCAGCTGCATGTCCCTAGTCAAATGTTCCACAGGGAAATGTCTCGCTGCCTAGGTGCCTGAACCAGATTCCAACAATTAACCCAAACCCTGCCCAACAGCCATGTCACCACATCTAATTTTACCTTCAAACCTGTGCCCACATCCTATACAAAACTATTCTAAAACAAACAAACCATGCTTTACTTGAGCTGACTTCCAAACAAGAACCTTAAAAACAGCAGCCAACAGCACTGCCTATAATTTATTTTATTTTACATTTGTTGACCAGGATAGTCCGACTGGATGCATGTCCATTTTCAGCGGAGGCCCAGGGAGAAAAGCTCCAAGGGTAAGCAGATACAGCATTACATAATACCAGCATTACATATTACAAGCAGACTATTTACAGAGATTACATAAGTAAGCAAGTTAAACAGGTTCCACAGGTTAGAGTTAATCCCGAGCGTAAATCAGGATTAAATTAAATTACACAGTAAGCTGGTTAACAGATTTTTACACATTCTAGAGAGAGTTAGCCAGGCTTGATACACTGACATAGCCAGTGACAAATGTTGTTTGAGTCTAGTTTTAAATTGACCTAAGGTGGAAAGTAAGGTAATATCAGCTGGAAGAGAGTTCCAGGATCTACTTAGAGTTTGCAAAGAGTGTCACCGGCTGTGTTATTAATTTTGCTAGTCTGAATTAGCAGTTTGTTAGAGGATCGAAGCGGTCTAGGATTGTTATAGGGGGTGATAATATTTTTAAGTGCAGGAGTATTGTCCAGATTAGAGAGGATTTTATAGGTCATAATCAGTTGGCTATACTGGATTAGGCTGGGTAGTTCAAGCCACACAAGCTGATTTAGTTTTATGCAAAGATGTGTCCTAAAAGGCAGCCCAGTGGCAAACCTGGCAATGTGGTTGCAGCAAATTGAGAGTTTAAGGACAGTCTTGTTTAAATTCGAGAGTAGAGGGGATGCATACAGAAGGGTTGAAAGAAGGTGAGAGCGAGCTATGGCAGCTTTTATTCTGTCAAGTGACCCTAGTTTTTTATTGATGGTTTTGATAGTTTGGTTAACACGTAGGTTGAATTTTTGATTATCTATGATGACATCTAATAGTTTTGTAGATGGGTCAGGGGAGATTATTGTGCCATCATTTGAATTTATGGTAAAGGTGAAAGTGGTAGACCTACGTGTTGGGGAAAACAGCATTTTAGTTTTTTTGGGATTTAGTATCAGATGACGTTCAGAAAGCCAGTTTTCTATTGTATTAAACGTGGTCTGGGTAGCTGACCATAACTCTACAGGAAATGTGGCCGAGCAAATCAAAGTAGAGTCATCAGCACATTGGATACAGCTGACTTTTGGGATGACAGTATAAAGGTCGTTAATGAAGATGGAGAACAGCAAGGGCCCTAGTATAGAGCCTTGTGGTACTCAAAGGGTGTTAGGCAGAAGGTTAGAGAGTTTGTTCTGCCAGAGGACAGCCTGCTGTCGACCATTCAGGTAGGATTGAAACCATTGAAGGGCTCTAGTATCTAGACAATGTTTGCAGGGTGTGGATTAAAAGTTGGTGATCAACCATATTGAATGCCTTGGAAAGATCCAAGAAGAGGGCTATGAATATATAATTATTGTTGCGATTATGGTTTATGGTGTTGGTAAAGGCTAGGAGGGCTGAGAACGGAAGCCATGCTGAGTCTGCCATAAGGGGATTCTGGATTAGGTGGTGCACGAGTTTGTCTATGAATACATTTTTCCATAATCTTTGCAAGTGGAGAGAGTATAGCTATTGGCCTATAATTGGAGGATTCAGTAGAGCTGCCTCCTTTGTGAAGTGGGATTACATAGGATATTTTCCAGATGGTGGGAATTTTAGCTTCTACTATGGTTCGATTGATTAGTACTGAGACGGGGTAAGCAATAGCATCAGCTGATTTTTGTAGGTACTGGCATGGAGTTGATCAGCAGAAAGTGTAGTGGGTTTTAATTTTTTGATCAAGGTACAGATAAGTGAAGTGGCAGCTGGTTGGAAGCTGAATGCGAGTAGGTTTCTAGGGGTGCTACTTTCAGGACCAGGGGAGCTAGGAGGTAGTTGGCTAGCTAGGGCTTGAATTGTCTCAGTAAAGAATCGGTTAAAACTGCCAAACATCTTCAGGGGTTTTTATCAATAGCAGCAGGGATTGGGGTTGAAGTTTGTCCAGGATGTAGTAGATTTAAACCTACCCAAAACTTGAGGGTCATTTTGATTTACTGTCTGTAAATTACAGTAGAATCATTTTTTGTCTTGTGAAATGGATATTTTAGTGTCGTTCCTGGATTGCCTGTATTTAATGTGATCTTGGGGGTCTTGAGAAGAATGCCATAAAGTCCATGCTTTGTTTCCAAGGGTAATTTTGAGTTTAGACTCTTTAGAAAGCCATGGCGCAGTTTTTGCCTTTGTTCTCTTTGAACGAACAGGTACATGCAAATCAAGGATCTCAAGGAATTTGTTGTTAAAGTATGCTACTGCTTCCTCTAAGGGGAGGTGTTTTAGAATAGACCAATTACATGAGTTTAGTTCTTGTTGGAATTTGGCAGGGTCAAGTTTTTACTGTTTCTAACCGGAGTACGGGTTGTTGGGAATTTAATGGCTTTGTGCTTAATTACATATGTGAGAAGGTGATCGCCTAGGCCATCAGCGAGGGTACCAGATATGTACCATTGGGGGTGACTATGAGTACCCAGTCAAGTATGCTTTCTTTTTGGTTGGGTTTACCTATCCTGGTAGGGGTGGATATGATTTGTGTAAATGCATGCAGGTTAATATGGGTGGTTGGAGATTGAGGAACAGGTGCCCCCAGTCTACATTAAAGTCTCCAAGTAGTAGGGTTTCTTGGGGGTAGTGACATGATAGCCAGTGCAGGATATCTTAAAGTGTATTTGTATTGTTACCTGGGGGAATATACACACAGATAATATGAATGCATTTATTTTTATTAAGTTGCAGTTTGGTGGCAAGAATCTGAGTTATTAATCTGAGGTGGTTGTATTACATCTATGGTGACATTTAACTCAGATTTACAGAGTACAATTACCCCACCACCTTCCTCGAAGCACGATCCAGCCTGTGAATGTTGTACCCAGGTGGTAACACTTCATTGTCTGTAGTGTTAGGTTTTAACCAGGTTTCAGATAAACAGAGAATCTCAGGGGAAGTGGACATCGAGAAGTGCATGCAATTCATGAACCTTGTTATTAATGCTTCTAATATTGAGATGACAGGCTAGGAGAGAGTTAGTTGGCCTATTAGTTGTAGGTTTGTAGCTTATATTGCAAGTAGAGGGGGTATGTGCATCTGAAGTGGGTGGGCCAGGGTTGAGGTGAATATTACCCACCAAGTATGTTTCAATCCTTATAAACAGGTCAGTTCAGGAATACCACATTCCCTCTTTCTAGGGGGATCACATTATCCCTCTAAACAAAGGAGGAAATCCAATAGGCATCATTAACTTCAGACCTATAGCAATTTTATTTTTCCCTTTCCAAAATACTCAAAATCAATTGCTAAACTATCTCCAGCAGGAAGAACTCCTATCCCCACACAACACTGCTTATTCCTCTCCTACAGTACTAACTCTGCACATCTCACCTTTACAGATACTGGTCAATAAAGCTAGATACAATGGCAAACTAGTCTCATCCTTATTTCTAGATTTGTCTAAATCCTGTGACAACTGTGTTGAAATAAACTTCTACTTCAAATACACTCAGTTGGTCTACCTCAGCCCACCCTTCAATGTTTCAAAAGCTACTTGTCCAATAAGTATTGGTCGTAAAGCAACATTCAACCCCCTTCTCCATACCTCCCAGTCACCACCGGTGTTCCAGAAAGCTCTTTTCTTGGTCCCCACCACTAACATTCTCACCAACACTCTCCACATGACAGGCCTCCCTTGTACAACATGCAGGTGACTCCACAGCCATATACACATAAAACCTTGCAAATCTCCAAAAAATTGGTCAGGAAGCTTTAAAAGCCATTGAAACGTGACTATGTAACAACTCATGCTCAACCCTTAAAACAAAAAAAAAAGCTTTTTTTCTCCAAATACCTCTCATGAGAAAAAAACTTTAAATCCACTCAATACTACTCTCGTAGCAAATTATTAGGGATGATATTGAATGTTTATCTTGAATTCAACATGTAGATACAAAATTTGCATAAAAAATTAAATCTGTAAAAACTAGGGATGCCTTACAAAGCCAAAAACCTTTTCGCCAATACATCTAAAATTACACTCACCACTACTTACCTCTGCTACTCTCATTACTTTTTGGTGCTCCCATCCCTACTAACCTCCGGGCATCATAGAAAGTAAGACTTTAACAATGCTATAATGAAGTGGTTAAATTTGTAGCAAATACGCCTTTCAGAACCTGCCACTGTATAGCAGTAAAGCAAAAACTGATTAGAATTACTCCATCAATTAAGATGCACAGCTTACCACCTATAAAAATATCAAGCACACATCTGTTTGCCCAGCACTAAATACTATTCTACACAATTATGTTCCCACTCTGTTATTAGAATCCAAAACCAAAAACACTTCTCTATCTGCTGGCCATGGTCTGTACTTGTACTATGCTGCCTGCTTAGGCCTAAAACTATTACCTGTAACCGTCCAGTCAATACCCTCCCTCTAATTCTTTAAAGTGTTAGGTAGAAGGTTAGAGAGTTTGTTCTGCCAGAGGACAGCTTGCTGTTGACCATTCAGGTAGGATTGAAACCATTGAAAGGCTCTAGTATCTAGACAGAATGTTTGCAGGGTGTGGATTAAAGGTTGGTGAAAGACTTCCGGGCCATAATTTGTTTTGCTCAACAGCAGGAAAAAATATCACACACTTAATATGAACAAACAGCTACTCATGCCTTCCCCTTCTTTACTAATTTCTTTGCTTCAACCTACTGCTCTCTTCTGACTATCTAAATATGCCATAACCCTGCTTTTTTTTTCTCCTACTTCATATTACAATTCCTGTCTGTATTATCCTAACTTACCTTTAATTTCTGTAAACTGGCTAAAATTTCTTTAATTATATCAATGCCATGTAAGTTTGTCTATTCTTAACCAATGTTTTCACATTATGTTTAATTTGGCATCGTTTGAACCACAGATTTTATTTTTCATTGCATTCGTTTTGAATGTTGTAAAACTATTGTTCTTAAAATGTATTTGCAATACTTTGGAACTTTTCTCCCGGGCTTTCGCTGAAAATGAGCAATTGCCCAGTATTCACATCAATGTTAATGTCAAAGGTTACGGAAAGCCATGTGACGGCCAATAAAAACACTTGCTCCTAGCTTACAATTTATAATTTCATAAAATAAGTTAACTTTATGTCAAAATTAAAATGTGGAAGGTTTCCCCCAATAAAGGTAACTTACCTGCCCAGCAATGGAATGGGTTAGCCAACTGTCAATCCTTAAAAGTCAGTAAGAGGAGCACGTTTTGCGCGAAGAAAGCTCTGAAGGGCTTGGCACCCAAACCACTCTTTCAACTCAGTTTGAGCTGAATAAAGTACAGTTTTGTACCTACCATAAATGTAGATGTTCGAAGATCCACATTGCTGCAGTCCTTACATATGGGTAGTCCGCTGTCCTCGGTCGGCCCGAATACCAAAGTATTAGGCTGACGTCGGTCAAGGCGCTTAAAACTGACATCAGGACGTCAGGGTACAAAAGCACATGACCGACGTCATATCCTCAGTCTTTTCTTGCCCCAGATGTCAGAAGGCCCTAACAAGAAAGGCCAAAGCCAAAAAAAACAGCAAAAAATAACCAACCACCCCTGCCCTAACCATATTTACAATATGTACAACCCAAACCACACCACCACCTCTAACTACAGAGGGGAAGGAGGGAGGGCAAATTGGACTGCAGCAATGTGGATCTTCGAACATCTACATTTATGGTAGGTACAAAACTGTACTATGTTCTTCATCTCACATTGCTGCAGTCCTTACATATGGGTAGAATCCCAAAGCAGAGGTAAGGGAGGATGGCAAAACTATAAAGCATTAGGGGCTGCCAAAATGCCCTGTAAAATTGCAGTGGCAAATCCAGCCCTAGATTTAGAGTAAAGTGGAAGGTGGTAATACTTAGAGAAAGTATGCACTGAACTCCAAGTAGCCGCTTCCAAAATATCTTTAGTAGCTACCCCCTTTAAAAAAGCTGTAGAAGTGGCAGTAGCCCTAGTGGAATGAGGCCTAATCCCAGCTGGAATCTCCTTACCATGATGGGAATAACAGAAAGCAATACAAAAACCAATCCACTTAGAAATAGTTTGTTTTGAAACAGGTTTGCCCTGAGAACCCAAAGCAAAAGAAACAAATAACTGCTGAGACTGCCTGAACCCTTTAGTTCTGCTCAAATAATATCGCAACTGTCTGTGTATATCCAAAGTGTGCAAAATCCTCTCCCCTTTATTTTGGGGGTTTGCATAAAAAGTAGGCAAATGAATAGTTTGGTTTAAAGCCACACTAGAAACCACTTTAGGCATAAAAGAAGGATTAGTACGCAAAGACACCCTATCCTTGTGGAAAATTAAGAAAGGCTCAACCGCCATAAGGGCCTGTAATTCAGAAACCCTTCTCGCAGAGGTAATGGCCAACAAAAAAGCAGTCTTCCATGATAAATATTTCAACTCTGCAGTTGCTGCAGGCTCAAAAGGTTGTAGAGTGAGTTTCTCCAACACAAAATTGAGATCCCAAGCAGGAGTAGGAGCTCTACGTGGGGGTCTTATATTCTTTGCCCCTCTAAGGAAAGTACAGTTTTGTACCTACCATAAATGTAGATGTTCGAAGATCCACATTGCTGCAGTCCTTACACTTGGGTAGTCCGCTGTCCTCGGTCGGCCCGAATATCAAAGTATTAGGCTGACGTCGGTCAAGGCGCTTAAGACTGACATCAGAACATCAGGGTACAAATGCGCATGACCGACGTCATATCCTCAGTCTTTTCTTGCCCCAGATGTCAGAAGACCCTAAACAGAAAGGTCAAAACCAAAAGACAGCAAAAAACAACCAACCACCCTTGCACTAATCCTATGAACAATATATACAATATTCACAATATTTACAACCCAAACCACACAACCGCCTCTAACAACAGAGGGGAAAGGAGGGAGGGTAAATTGGACTGCAGCAATGTGGATCTTCGAACATCTACATTTATGGTAGGTACAAAACTGTACTATGTTCTTCATCTCACATTGCTGCAGTCCTTACACTTGGGTAGAATCCCAAAGCAGAGGTAAGGGAGGATGGCAAAACTATAAAGTAGTAGGAGCTGCCAAAATGCCCTGTAAAATAGCAGTGGCAAAACCAGCCCTAGATTTAGAGTAAAGTGGAAGGTGATAATGCTTAGAGAAAGTATGCACTGAACTCCAAGTAGCTGCCTCCAAAATATCTTTAGTTGCCACCCCCCTTAAAAAAGCTGTAGAAGTGGCAGTAGCTCTAGTGGAATGAGGCCTAATCCCAGCTGGAATCTCCTTACCATGATGGGAATAACAGAAAGCAATACAAAACCCAATCCACTTAGAAATAGTTTGTTTTGACACAGGCTTGCCCTGAGAACCCAAAGCAAAAGAAACAAACAACTGCTGAGACTGCCTGAACCCTTTAGTTCTGCTCAAATAATAACGCAACTGCCTGTGTATATCCAAGGTGTTCAAAATCTTTTCCCCTTTATTTTGGGGGTTTGCATAAAAAGTAGGCAAATGAATAGTTTGGTTTAAAGCCACACTAGAAACCACTTTAGGCATAAAGGAAGGATTAGTACGTAAAGATACCCTATCCTTATGGAAAATTAAGAAAGGCTCAACTGCCATAAGGGCCTGTAATTCAGAAACCCTTCTCGCAGAGGTAATGGCCAACAAAAAAGCAGTCTTCCATGATAAATATTTCAACTCGGCAGTAGCTGCAGGCTCAAAAGGTTGTAGAGTGAGTTTCTTCAACACCAAATTGAGATCCCAAGCAGGAGTAGGAGCTCTACGCGGTGGTCTTACATTCTTTGCCCCTCTAAGGAATTGCTTAAACAAAGGATGAGAAAACAATGGTGGGTCACAGTCATAGTGGGCAGAAATTGCTGCAGCATGAATCTTAATAGAAGAGAAGGACAAACCTTTGTCCAGTAACTCAGCAAGATATTGAAGAGCCACACTTAAATTAGGCTTAGCAACATCAAATTCCTTTGCTGCACTCCAAAATAAAAATCTCTTCCATTTATCTGCATATACTTTCCTTGTACTAGGCCTTCTGGCCTCCAAAATAACATTCAAAACTTGCTGCGGAAGCGGAGACCCTCCAGGGTTTAAAACAGAATATGCCAGGCTGTTAGGTGAAGAGAGTGAAGTTTGACATTGAGTAAATGACTGTTCTCTTGAGACAGCAGGTGTGGAATCGAAGGCAAAGGCCATGGAGGCTCCCAACCAGACTTCTCAGTAATGGGTACCAGTGCTGTCGAGGCCAATCTGGAGCTATTAGAATCATCTTTGGCTTGTCCTGTCTGACCTTTAGGAGTACCTTTGGGAGGAGAGGCAGAGGTGGAAAGGCATACACATGAAGATTGTTCCAATTGAAAGATAGAGCATCCACTTTCCAAGCTGTGGGATGAAACCTTTTTGTGCAAAACTTTGGCAGCTGGTAGTTTAGTGGAGAAGCGAACAGATCTATGTCTGGAGTTCCCCATGACACTGTCAATTTCTGAAATACATGAGGATCCAATTTCCACTGTGGGGATCCATAATTGCCTGCTCAACACATCTGCTAAGGAGTTCTGTGCTCCGGCAGAAACCTTGCCTGAAGATTGAGCTGTAAACTGAGAGCAGTCTCCCACAAAATCATTGCTTGTCTGCATAGAGGATAAGAATGTGTTCCCCCTTGCTTGTTGATGTACCACATGACAGTTGTGTTGTCTGTTAGAACCAACACCTGCCCTGGAAGAAGTAATTCCTTGAAAGCTATTAATGCAAATTGGACTGCTAACATCTCCTTCAAGTTGATATGTAGATGTTGTAGTCTGGCAGGCCACGTGTCTTGTATCCACTTTCCATTTAGATGAGCTCTCCAAGCTTTGTCTGAGGCATCTGTCGTTAAAATCTGACTCGCCTCTGGCCGGGTCACAGAGAGTCCCTTGTTTAGGTGACATTCCTGAGCCCACCACAAAAATTCTTTTTGAATGCAAGGTATTATCTGAATGACAGTGTCCATATCTTGGCAGTGCTGTGTCCATACATTTTTGAGATACCATTGTAGCTTCCTCATATGCAGTTTGGCATTGGGAAGCACCAGAATACAAGATGCCATGAACCCCAAGGCTTGAAGGACTGTCCTTGCAGTCAGCCTGGACTGATGAGACAAATGATGGAAGTAAAGGGAAAGATTCTTTTGTTTGTCCGGGGTCAAAAAGGCCATCTGGGACACTGTATTCAGTCTCACACCCAGAAAGCACATGTCCTGAGAGGGTACTAGACTGGACTTTATTTCGTTCACAGAATACCCCAGGCATCTTAGCACTGCTATCACATATTGCAAATGATGAAGAAGCTCGTCCCTTCCTTTGGCCAGAATCAGGCAATCGTCCAAATAAGGATAGATCTGTATTCCTTTTAGCCTGAAGAAAGCTATCACTGGAGCCAGAACCTTTGTGAACACTCTGGGCGCAGTAGATAAGCCAAAGGGCAATGCAGAGAACTGATAATGAGAAGCCCCAGCTCGAAAACGCAGATACTTCCTGCAACTTAGCCTGATAGGAACATGAAGGTACGCCTCCTTGAGATCCAGAGTCACCATCCAATGATCTTTGCCCAGCAGAGGTAAAAGCTGTTGTAACGTCAACATTTTGAACTTGGGAATGTCCAGATAAGTGTTGAGGATAGATAAATCCAAAATTGGTCTCCACGTGTTCCCCTTCTTTGGTACTAGGAACAGGCGAGAATAAAATCCTAGGCCTACTTCTGGCAGAGGGACCGGCTGTATGGCCCCTATTTGCAGCAGCAGAGAAATTTGTTTGTGAGCCTCTATTCTTTGCTGAGAAGGAACGTCTGGCATGCCTTTGAAAGGAGGCAAGGTATGGAAATAAAACCTGTAACCTTGGTGTATAATATCCAATACCCATCTGTCCTGGGTAATTAAACTCCAATTTTCTTTGAAGAGTGCCAACCTTCCTCCCAAAGGTGCTGCCAGACAAGAAGGCTCTGGCAGCTGAAAAGGTAGGTCATTGGGCCTGTTTACGAAAGGACTGGCCCCTGCCCTCACCGAAGACTGTGCAGGTGAACTCCTGTTCTAGGTCTGAAAGAGCCCTGAGCTCTACCCCCACGCCTGGATCTTCCCTAGACTGTGAATCATAAGAAGGGTACGTCCACCCCTTAGCAGGCCAATTCCTACTAAACTTGGAGGCTGAACTTGCAAAAATCTTTAACAGTCTGCATAGACTTAGCCTTGTCTTCCATTTTCTTTAAAACTGCCTCCACAGGTGAACCAAACAATACATCAGACTGTAAAGGAGCATCTAAAATCCTTGTCTTAACATGGTCAGATAAGTTCTGATCCCTCAGCCAGGCGTGCCTGCGAAGAACTGACCCAGTGGCAGCCACCCTAGACGAGGCCTGTACAGCATCAAATCCACATTGTAAAGAATGCTTACCCACCTGTTCAGAAACATGTACCAAATCTTGCAATTCTTTACACTCAATGCCTTCCGCCAGAGCATCCACCTTAGACTTCAATTGAGAAAGAAGATAGTTTTGATATTTCAACATGTGAAACTGGCAATTCAAAGCCCTCATAGCTAAGGTGGAAGAAGTATAGACTTTCTTTCCCCATCTATCCAAAGCTCTGGCCTCTTTATCTGGAGGAACCGGATTTTTTACCACAGAAGCCTTGACACCCTTAGGTCCCTGACTAACTGTTTCTGGGTCCGCCCTAGGACTCTTATACAGATATTTATGAGCTTCAGGCACCCTGTAATACCTGTCCGGTTTAACAGGAGCAGGAGGCAAAGAATCAGGATTAAGTGAAGCCTCTGCAAACACATCTTCCACAACATCCAGAACAGGTGGTATAGCCAAAGGCCTATGCTGGGGTAAAGCAAAATTCCCTAAGCCTTTTCCTGGAATCAGAGAAGTCCTGACCTTCCCACTTAAAATGTTCCCTCATGGAATGAAGAGTCTCTGAAAAAGAAAAATCCTCTGGAGGAGAAGCAGAAGGAGTAGAATCATCCACATCAAAATCAGAATAAGGAGAATACTCCTGCAAGTCTTCAGTCAAGACTCTGAAACATCGAAACCTGCTCAAAACTCCCCAACTCTGGTTCCACCCTAGGCCTCTTATCAGGAGGGGCAAAGAACCTCTAATCAAAGTAATTAAATCTTCTGCCATTTTGAGCATGTGCTTCTTGGGCACAGATCCTGAAGAACTAGGAGTGACACCAACAGAAGCTAAACCTGGCCTGCCTCTGGGAGAAGCCTTGGAAACAGAAGGAGAGGGCCTAACCACCCTAGGGAGGAGGGAGTACAGTAACCTGAGAAGCCCCTTCAGCCTGACCTGCCTCCTGAGAGGCCACATCCTGCAATATCAAAGTCTCCCCTGGGACTCCAGAGAAGCCTCCGCGGAACCACCGGTTCCACTGACGCCTCTAAAGAACTGGCGTCCGCACGGACGACTCTTCCTGCCTGAGTTTAGCTGCTTTGTCTTTGCGCTTCTTGAAGAAGCGGGCGCCGGAGCATCCGGCGGCATATTGTAATTGCACCGCTTCCGAAGACCAACCTGGCACAATCTAACCTTCGCTAATAGTGCGCTTATTAAACCTAGCACAAAAGCGACACCCAACAACGTCGTGCTCAGGCCCCAAACAAGGAATACACAAAGTATGATAATCTCTATGCGGTATCTGTTTCCCACAAGAAATACAGTTATTCACTTTTTCTGACATCCGGTAAACCACTGAGGCAAGAAAAACTAAAATATTCCCCAACGGGTACTTAGCCAACTTTGACTCTGTCTGAAACTCGCCATTCGAAAATTTCAGAACGCCGAACGGCACTTGCAACGCTGCTTCTGCATCGGACCATGCGGCAAAAAAGACTGAGGATATGACGTCGGTCATGCGCATTTGTACCTTGACGTTCTGATGTCAGTCTTAAGCGCCTTGACCGACGTCAGCCTAATACTTTGATATTCGGGCCGACCGAGGACAGCGGACTACCCAAGTGTAAGGACTGCAGCAATGTGAGATGAAGAACATCTGCTTAAACAAAGGCTGAGAAAATAATGGTGGGTCACAGTCATAGTGAGCAGAAATTGCTGCAGCATGAACCTTTATAGAGAAGGACAAACCTTTGTCCAATAACTCAGTAAGGTATTGAAGAGCAACACTTAAATTAGGTTTAGAAACATCAAAATCCTTTGCTGTACTCCAAAATAAAAATCTCCTCCATTTATCTGCGTAAACTTTCCTTGTACTAGGCCTTCTGGCCTCCAAAATAACATTCAAAACTTGTTGTGGAAGCTGAGACCCTCCAGGGTTTAAAACAGAATATGCCAGGCTGTTAGATGTAGAGAGTGAAGTTTGACATTGAGTAAATGACTGTTCTCCTGAGACAGCAGGTGAGGAATCAAGGCAAAGGCCATGGAGGCTCCGTACCAGACTTCTCAGTAATGGGTACCAGTGCTGTCGAGGCCAATCCGAGCTATTAAAATCATGTTTGGCTTGTCCTGTCTGACCTTCAGGAGTACCTTTGGGAGGAGAGGCAGAGGTGGAAAGGCATACACGTGAAGATTGTTCCAATTGAATGAGAGAGCATCCACTTTCCAAGCTGTGGGATGAAACCTTTTTGTGCAAAACTTTGGCAGCTGGTAATTTAGTGGAGAAGCGAACAGATCTATGTCTGGAGTTCCCCATAACACTGTCAATTTCTGAAATACATGAGGATCCAATTTCCACTCGTGGGGATCCATAATTTGTCTGCTCAACACATCTGCTAAGGAGTTCTGTGCTCGGCAGAAACCTTGCCTGAAGATTTAGCTGTAAACTGAGAGCAGTCTCCCACAAAATCATTGCTTGTCTGCATAGAGGATATGAATCGTCCCCTTGCTTGTTGATGTACCACATGACAGTTGTGTTGTCTGTTTGAATCAACACCTGCCCTGGAAGAAGTAAATCCTTGAAAGCTATCAATGCAAATTGGACTGCTAACATCTCCTTCAAGTTGATATGTAAATGTTGAAGTCTGGCAGGCCACGTGTCTTGTACCCATTTTCCATTTAGATGAGCTCCCCAAGCTTTGTCTGAGGCATCTGTCGTTAGAATCTGACTCGCCTCTGGTCAGGTCACAGAGAGTCCCTTGCTTAGGTGACATTCCTGAGCCCACCACAAAAATTCCTTTTGAATGCAAGGTATTATCTGAATGACAGTGTCCATATCTTGGCAGTGCTGCGTCCATACATTTTTGAGATACCATTGTAGCTTCCTCATATGCAGTTTGGCATTGGGAAGTTCCAGAATACAAGATGCCATGAACCCCAAGGCTTGAAGGACTGTCCTTGCAGTCAGCCTGGACTGACGAGACAATTGGTGGAAGTAAAGAGAAAGATTCTTTTGTTTGTCCGGGGTCAAAAAGGCCATCTGGGATGCTGTATTCAGTCTCACACCCAGAAAGCACATGTCCTGAGAGGGTACTAGACTGGACTTTATTTCGTTCACAGAATACCCCAGGCATCTTAACACTGCCATCACATACTGTAAATGATGAAGAAGTTCGTCCTTTCCTTGGGCCAGAATCAGGCAATCATCCAAATAAGGATAGATTTGTATTCCTCTTAGCCTGAAGAAAGCTATCACTGGAGCCAGAACCTTCGTGAACACTCTGGGCGCAGTAGATAAGCCAAAGGGCAATGCAGAGAACTGATAATGAAAAGTCCAGCCCGAAAACGCAGATACTTCCTGCAACTGAGCCTGATAGGAACATGAAGGTAAGCCTCCTTGAGATCCAGAGTCACCATCCAGTGATCTTTGCCCAGCAGAGGTAAAAGCTGTTGTAACGTCAACATTTTGAACTTGGGAATGTCCAGATATGTGTTGAGGATAGATAAATCCAAAATTGGTCTCCACGTGTTCCCTTTCTTTGGTACTAGAAACAGGCGAGAATAAAATCCTAGGCCCACTTCTGGCAGAGGGACCGGTTGTATGGCCCCTATTTGAAGTAGTAGAGAAATTTGTTTGTGAGCCTCTAGTCTTTGCTGAGGAGGAACGTCTGGCATGCCTTTGAAAGGAGGCAAGGTATGGAAATAAAACTTGTAACCCTGGTGTATGATATCCAATACCCATTTGTCTTGGGTAATCAAAATCCAATTTTCCTTGAAGAGTGCCAACCTTCCTCCCAAAGGTGCTGCCAGGCAAGAAGGACCTGGCAGCTGAAAAAGTAGGTCATTGGGCCTGTTTACGAAAGGACTGGCCCCTGCCCTCACCCGAAGATTGTGCAGGTGAACTCCCTGCTCTAGGTCTGAAAGAACTCTGAGCTCTGCCCCTACCACGTCTAGATCTACCCCTAGACTGAGAATCATAAGAAGGATACGTCCACCCCTTAGCAGGCCAATTCCTACTAAACTTCGGAGGCTGAACTTGCAAAAAATCTTTAACAGCCTGCATAGACTTAGCCTAGTCTTCCATTTTCTTCAAGACTGACTCCACAGGTGAACCAAACAACACATCAGACTGCAAAGGAGCATCCAAAATCCTTGTCTTAACATGGTCAGATAAATTCTGATCCTTCAGCCAGGCGTGAACTGAACCAGTGGCAGCCACCCTAGACGAGGCCTGCACAGCATCAAAACCACATTGTAATGAATGCTTACCCACCTGTTCAGAGACATGCACCAAATCTTGTAATTCTTTACACTCAATGCCTTCCGCCAGAGCATCCACCTTAGACTTCAATTGAGAAAGAAGAAAGTTTTGATATTTCAACATATGAAACTGGCAATTCAAAGCCCTCATAGCTAAGGTAGAAGATGTATAGACCTTCTTTCCCCATCTATCCAAAGCTCTGGCCTCTTTATCTAGAGGAACCGGATTTTTTACAACAGAGGCCTTGACACCCTTAGGTCCCTGACTAATAGTTTCTGGGTTCGCCCTAGGACTCTTATAAAGATATTTATGAGCCTCAGGCACCCTGTAATACCTATCCGGCTTAACAGGCGCAGGAGGCAGAGAATCAGGATTAAGTGAAGCCTCTGAAAACACATCTTCCACAACATCCAGAACAGGGGGTATAGCCAAGGGCCTATGTTGAGGTAAAAGCAAAAATTCCCCAAGCCTTTTCCGAGAATCAGAGAAGTCCTGACCTTCCCACTTAAAATGTTCCCTCATAGAATGAAGTGTCTCTGAAAAAGAAAAATCCACTGGAGGAGAAGCAGAAGGAGTGGAATCATCTGCATCAGAATCAGAATAAGGACAGTACTCCTGCAAGTCTTCAGCCGAAGACTCAAACATCCGAAGCCTGCTCAAAACTTCCCAACTCTGGCTCCACCCTAGGCCTCTTATCAGGAGGGGGCAAAGAACCTCTAATCAGAGTAATCAAATCTTCTGCCATTTTAAGCATGTGCTTCTTAGGCACAAACCCTGCTGAACTAGGAGTGACACCAACAGAAGCTAAACCTGGCCTGCCTCTGGGAGAAGCCTTGGAAACAGAAGGAGAGGGCCTAACCACCCTAGGAAGGGAGGGGAGTACAGTAACCTGAGAAGCCCCTTCAGCCTGACCTGCCTCTTGAGAGGCCACATCCTGCAAAATCAAAGTTTCCCCCTGAGACTCCAGAGAAGTCTCCGTCGGAACCACCGGTTCCACTGAAGCCTCTAAAGAACCGGCGTCCGGATCGGACGACTCATCTTGCCTGGGTTTAACTGTTTTGTCTTTGTGCTTCTTCGCAGAAGCGGGCGCCGGAGAGTCCGACGGCATATTATAATTGCACCGCTTACCGAAGACCAGCCTAGCACAATCTAACCTTCGCTTAATAGTGCGCTTATTGAACCTAGCACAAAAACGACACCCGACAACGTCGTGCTCAGGCCCCAAACAAGGAATGCACAAAGAATGATAATCCCTATGCGGTATCCGTTTCCCACAAGAAATACAGTTATTCACTTTTTCTGACATCCGGTAATACACTGAGGCAAGAAAAACAAAATATTCCCCAACGGGGTACTTAGCCAACTTGGATTCGGTCTGAAACTCCGAACTCGAAAAATTTCAGAACGCTGAACGGCACTTGCAACGCTGCTTCTGCATCGGACCATGCGGCAAAAAAGACTGAGGATATGACGTCGGTCATGCGCTTTTGTACCCTGACGTCCTGATGTCAGTTTTAAGCGCCTTGACCGACGTCAGCCTAATACTTTGGTATTCGGGCCGACCGAGGACAGCGGACTACCCATATGTAAGGACTGCAGCAATGTGAGATGAAGAACATCTGGTGTGGGTGCACTGGAAGGCACCCTTGAAGCTTTGGAAGCTGGTCAACTGTTACATCTTGTGCAGGATATAATCTACATAGTTAAGTGTATATTGCAGCACTGATAAATATGATAAACATTCAATGACCTAACTTTATTACATAATGAAGGTTAGGAGGGGCAGGGTAATGAAGGTTAGGAGGGGCAAAGTAAGAGAGGAACATGGAAAAGAAAATGCAAGATTTCACAAAAAGATAAACAAAGTTCAAGAATATGATTACTGGAATTATTACATTAATTTTTTTTTCTGTATTTAGCACTTTGATTAGTGCTGCTAGAGGGAAGGAAATTCACTTTTCGGAAAGAGAATCTTAACAGTTGCAGTTCTCTTATAAAGGAAGACAGAGTTGCACTGCTTAACCTGCATGGAAAGACTATACAAGAGGTTAGGGTGGTGCTGGGTTACAAAACAAAGTCCTTTCACAGTGTTTTATTTATTTATTTTAGATCCCTGTCTCTACTGTTAATGGATCCACTGGACTGATTGAGATGCAAGAAATCCAGAACAATCAAGTCTCTACTGGCATGGTAAGAGATGCAGACATCTCCCCTCAGAAGTCTACAAGAGACTGAACAATGAAACAGAGCTACCAGTCTCTAGTCCAAGGACTTGAGCCCTGTGACTTTTCTGGTTAGGAATATTTGGGGTTTGTTTGATACGTTTAGTGCAATACACCCTGAAGTGGGCACAGTACTAGATAACTGGTCTGAACAATGCTGAGTGTAACAGAATGATTTATACTCTTTAGACCTTGATATTACTAAACTGGCACATGATTACCAGAAAAGGAGTTACTAACCTAAGTTCCTAGGTCCCCCAACTACATTTTCATTTCACATTGGTATGTTATCTGTACAGTACGGTGAGGGAAAAGAGCTATTTAACAAAAGTGACACTACTACACTCTTTAGCCTTTAGTTTTGCGCCTATTTTTAGTTTATCAGGTAAAGTTCTTTCTGGAGCGTTTGGGTGTCAAAGGGTGACTTAACTCCGTTTACACTCATTTTTAAACTTTAAGCCAGAGTTCTTGACTTTCTGGAGATCTGAAAACTAAAAGACAAAAAGAGAGGTCCTAGCAGAAAGCCTTGAGGGACATCGCTAGTCAACTGTACATCTTTAAATCTTAAATGTTAGCATGCATCAGCGGCTGAGGCCAGGTCAAGATATGCCATGTGTACAGCATGGCTACTGCCTACAGTCACCATAACCCTTTCAAAGATTACCACATCCAGTAGAAAAGATAGATCTTTTACAAAGACAAACCGTTGTGGGCCAAGTCTAATAAGATTGACATTACAGTTTATGAAATCACTTGTGTTTTCAGAAAAGCCTACAAGAAAGCAGTAGAAAGTATTATGAGTGTTCTAGCCACTGTAGAATAGCCCTGGATTTCCCTACCCAATTAAATAACTGATGTATAATTTTAGCTCTAGTTCCTAAACAATCCTGCAAGTTCCCATCAGACACATTATGTGACAACTAGACTTTTTAAAAAAGTGTTACCAATTACGATGACAAGAGTTTCCAAACCATTCAAAGGTGAATAATCATCTCCAAACATATGTGCTATACTAGTGCCTCAAGACCAGTGTATTCATCTGCTTCCCACACAGTCAAATTCAACTGTCAAGTTTCTTTACCTGATATATAAGATCGTCCATTGCAGTCCTCAACATCCATCTTCCAAGTGCTCTGGGGGAAAAAAATCACAATGTATTTATTTTTGTAGCTTCAGTTTACCAGTCATATTAAAACATTAGTATCAAAAAGACACAAAACACTGCTTAATGTTTATAGAGTTTTTCCCTTTTAGCAGTTACTTATCAAACAGCAGTAAAATTCTTGTAGTTGTTCACTACACAAACAGCTATGCACTGCAATTTCCTAAGAAATCCTGCAGTTTTACCTGCCTTCTTACCTCTTATTTCTATTTTATTGCATCTTCACTTCTTGCAACCTCTACCTGAAAGCTTAGATGCTTAATTTTGAAATTACCATCTTATTAGAAATAGACAAAGACTACAACTTGAAAATACACTGCCATGACGTCCTATGCAAAAAAAACCTCCATGCAGCAGGGAATTATTCCTCACACACACTCCTTTAGCCACAGTACAATCTCCATCTACTCCACTGACAGCTACCAATGGAAATGGCCAATCTTTAATGTAAGGTCAACTCCAAAGACAAAAAAAAATATGGCTACATGAAGGAAAATAGCAGAACTATTAAAAAAGATTGCAATGTAATTTTTTTTGTTAAAAATCTTAAATGCAACAAGCCATATGATGCAAGACAACAAATTCCTAAAGAAAGCAGAAAAAGGCTGCATAAAACCCTGCATGATGTATAACGACAAACACGAAGGGCAATGAAACATACCACACATGGAAAGAAATAAGTCATGCTTTACTGGTGAATGAGTGCAGGAACTATTTTGGAAGGAAGAAAATGCAATACTACAGGGTGAAGAAAATACCACCGATATCCTAGGCAGAATTTAAGACAGACTGTCATTCTTGAAGCTGCTGTACTCCTCACAGAAAAGTAGAGTTGTGTAAATAAATTTACCATAACAGTAGATGCTCTAAATAATCACTTTTACAATAGCTCTATGGGACCTACCCCCATTGCTACCAACCAGCTTTAGGGTGCCCTCCACATGCTCTGTCAGGAATCTGGTATAAAGTACAGTTTTGTACCTACCATAAATGTAGATGTCCGAATTGGATAGCATCTGCAGTCATAACAACTGGGTTGTCCTGTCGTCAGGCAGCCCTTCAGTCGGCCGGATTCCAAAGTCCGGGTCCGGCTTCGGCTGATGTCGCACTTCATCCGACGTCATCTCTGTTGGTCTTCGGGTATAAAAGCATCAGCCGACGCCATTTTCTTCAGTGTTTCTTGCCCCAGATGCCAGAAGCCCTATAGAAGGCTAAAAATTTTGGATAGATGCCAATGTTTCCAAAAGAGAGGTAAACACAAAAATAAGCATGTATGTACATAAATACAAACAAATACACCATGAAAGAAATCCCCCCACTAGCTAGCTATTAGAAGGGTAAACACCCTAGGAGTACCACAGAGGGGAAGGAGGGAGGGTAATCCTGACTGCAGATGCTATCCAATTCGGACATCTACATTTATGGTAGGTACAAAACTGTACTATGTCCTTCATGGATGCATCTGCAGTCATAACAACTGGGTAGAATACCATAGCCAACTAGGGGAGGAGGATAAAAGTAGATTATGGTGTGTTTAGGATCCCTTGCAGAACAGCAGTGGCAAACCCTGCTCGGGATCTGGAATATAGAGGTAAATTATAATGCTTGGCAAATGTATGCACGGAGGTCCAAGTAGCCGCCTCAATAATGTCTTTGGTAGCCACTCCTCGTAAGAAGGCTGTGGTAGTGGCTGTTGCCCTTGTAGAATGAGGTCTTATGTTCTGTGGAATTGGCTTTCCATGGAAGGAGTAACAGAATCGTATGCAATTTCCTATCCATTTGGAGATTGTCTGTTTGGAAATAGCTTTTCCTTCCCTTCCTGTTGCATAGGCTACAAAAGTTGGTCAGTCTTTCTGCTATTTTTGTTCTGTCCAAGTAGTAGCGTAGCTGTCTATGTACATCAAGGTATGCAGTATTCTTTCCCCTCTGTTTTGTGGGTTGGGAAAGAAGGTAGGTAGGTGGATTGCCTGGTTTAAAGACACTCTGGATACCACCTTAGGCATAAATGTAGGATTAGTCCTCATGGACACTATCTTGGTGGAAGATTAGAAAGGGTTGCACTGCCATTAAGGCCTGTAGTTCTGAAACCCTCCTTGCTGAAGTAATTGCCAGTAGGAAAGCAGTTTTCCATGACAGGTGTTGTAGGTCTGCTGTTGCTGCTGGTTCAAAAGGTGATAGTGTCAATTTTTCTAGCACAAAGTTCAAGTCCCAAGCTGGCAATGGTGGTTTCCTTGGAGGTTTTACATTCTTGATTCCTCTGAGGAACTGCCTGAGCAAAGGGTGTGAAAAAACAGGTGGATCAAAGCTGTATTCTGCTGAAATAGCTGATGCATGGATCTTGATGGAGGAGTAGGACAGGCCTGAATGAAGTAGTTCGGCCAGATACTCCAGAATGTTAGGCATATCTATGTTTGATACATCTTTTCCTCTTTCAGTACTCCAAATGACAAACCTTTTCCATTTCCCAGCATAATTCCTTCTAGTTGAAGGCCTGCGTGCTTCAAGAATAATGTCTTTAACTCTTTGTGAAAGTTCTGTATTAGCAGCTGCTATGTGATGTTCCATGTAGTCAGTTGCAGCGTTTTTAGGTTTGGATGCATGGTGCTGAAGTTGTTCTGAGTTAGCATCAAAGGCATCAGGGGTATTGGCCACATATTGTTCGAGACATGCTCCTCAGCAGTGGGTACCAATGCTGTCTTGGCCAGTTTGGAGCTATCAGGATTATCCTTGGACGTTCCTCCTTGATTTTTAGTAGTACTTTGTGCATCAAGGGAAGAGGTGGGAATGCATATGCTGTTAGGCCTTTCCAGCTGAAGGAGAGCGAGTCCACTTTCCATGCTAGTGGGTGGAATGTCCTTGTGCAGAATTTTTTGAGCTGGTGATTGAGAGGTGATGCGAATAGATCTATCTGAGGCATTCCCCATTTCTTCGAGATGGTCTTGAAGATATCCGGGTACAGCTGCCATTCGTGGGCATCCGATGTGGTCCTGCTTAACATATCTGCTAGAGAGTTTTCTTTTCCTGGCACAAATATTGCCTGTAACTGGATGTTGTAGCTGAGTGCCAGGGTCCACAGCTCCAAAGTCATTCTGCATAGGGGGTAAGAATGAGTGCCTCCCTGTTTGTTGATGTACCACATGACTGTGGTGTTGTCTGTCCTTATCATCAACTGGTCCTCCTTGAGAAATGGTCTGAACTTTTGGATTGCCAATTTTACTGCCAGCATTTCTTTTAGGTTGATGTGCAGGTGAAGTTGGTCCTGTGTCCACAATCCTTATGCGCATTTGTCCAGCATATGCCCCCATCCTAGGTCTGAAGCATCTGTTGTGATGGTCTGGCTTGCTTGACCCTTGCGAAAGGGCAGGCCTGGGTTTGACTGGCATGCCTGAGCCCACCATAGGAACTCCTGTTTTAAGCATGGTATTAGTGGGATTTCCGTTTCTAGGCTGTGTCTGTGTTGGGACCATAAATTCTTTAGGTACCACTGTAGTTTTCTCATATGTAGTCTGGCAAATGGAACCGAGATTATGCATGATGCCATGAAACCCAAGGCCTGCAGAACCTTTCTTGCTGTTAACTTGTTCAGTTTTGTTAGTGCCAAGAAGTAAAGAGGGAGTTCTTTTTGTTTTTCTGTAGTTAGGAATGCCATTTGTCTTACTGTGTCCAATTCCGCTCCCAGGAAAGTCCTTGTCTGGGATGGTATCAGTCTTGACTTTTGTAAATTGACTGTGTATCCCAGTGCTTGAAGCAAGTAAATGACCCTTTGTAAATCTGTTGTCAGCTTGCTTTTGTTGTCTCCTTGTATCAGGCAGTCGTCCAGGTATGGATAAATTTGAATTCCTGTAGTCTGCAATGGGCGATTACTGATGCCAGGCATTTTGTGAATACTCTGGGCGCAGTAGATAAGCCAAAGGGCAATGCTGAGAATTGATAGTGCTCTGATCCTGCAAGAAATCTGAGGTATCTTCTGCAGATTGGTCGAATGGGGACGTGCAGGTATGCCTCCTTGAGATCTAGAGTTACCAGCCAACACTCCTTGCCCAGCATGGGAAGAAGTTGCTGTAGGGTCAGCATTTTGAATTTTGGGACAATGATGTAAGTATTCAGGGTGGACAGGTCTAGAATTGGTCTCCAACTTGTTTCCTTTCTTGGAACTAGGAATAGTCTGGAGTAGAACCCCTTTCCTTGCTCTGCTGTTGGCACTTTCTCCACAGCTCTCATGTTTGCTAACTCCATTATCTGTTGTAGAGCCTCTGTCTTTTGATTTGGAGGTAGATTTGGCATTCCTCTTTTGTCTGGTAAAGTGTGGAAGTGGAACCGGTAACCTTGATCTATGGTTCGTAAAATCCACTTGTCCTTTGTTATGTGGTGCCAGTTTTTGAAAATAAGGTTAGCTTTCCGCCTAGAGGAGCTGCTATTTGTTCCCTGGTAGGCGGGTTTAGGATTAAGTCACTGTGGCTGTGTTGATGTAGTGGCAGGTGTTGAGTCTGTGCCTCTGTTGTTACCTTGCCACTGTCGTCCTCTGTAGGCACCTCCTCTGGATTGGTTTCTGCCTCTGGAGCGTCTATTCCTGCCCCTTTGAGGTCTTGTGGAGTCAGGAAAGGACCAATTTTTGGCAGGCCAGTTCCTGCTAAACCTTGGGGTTGAACCTGCAAGAAATCTTTAACTGTCTGGACTGATTTTGCCTTTTCTTCCATTTTCTTCATAACCTGCTGGGCAGGTGTACCAAACAAACTTGTTTTATCCATAGGAGCATCTAGCAATTTAGATTTAACATGATCCGGTAAAGCTTGCTCCTTTAGCCATGCATGCCTTCTAATTACAGTGCCAGTCATGGCTGATCTAAATGAAGCCTCCAGTGCATCATAGCCACATTTTAAAGAATGGTTACTAACCTGCTGTATGTTATTTACCATTTCTAATACATATTTCTTATCAAGAGATTCATCAGTGGTTAGCTTTTAGTTAACTGATCAAGCATAAACTCTTGGTATTGTATCATGTGAAACTGACAGTTTAAAGCTCTAGCTGAGAGAGTGGCTGAAGTGTAAACCTTTTACCCCATCTGTCTAATGACCTTGCTTCCCTTTCAGAAGGAACAGGGTTTTAGCTATGGTCGGCTACTGCCTTGGGACCCTGGGAAATAGTTTCGGGTCTGCAAGAGGGGCCTTGTAAAGGTGGTGATGAGTATCTGGCACCCTGTAAAATCTGTCTGGTTTGGCAGGGGCTGGGGGTAAAGAATCTGGAGCGGAGCAGACATCATTGAAAGCATCATCCACCACAGAGAGAACAGGAGGTATAGCTAAGGGCCTGTGCTGTGGAAGGTGCAAAAAGGTCCTAAGTCTTTTCTGGAGTCTGAAAAATCCTGTTGCTGCCACTGGAACTGTTCTCGCATGGCATGCAAGGTTTCCCCAAAGGAGAATTCTTCTGGTGGGGAAGCAGCTGGAATGGATTCTTCAGCATCAGAATCTTCAAAATTGGAGAAAGGAGCCTCTGGCTGGTCAGTTATGTCTGATTCATCAGCAGAATCATCAGAGGGCACTGGCTCATGGGGCTCTGCCCTAGGTCTCTTCTCTGGGGGCTGAGAGGCCCTGTCTGGGTGAGATTGAGATCCTCTAATTAATGAAATTAAATCTTCTGCCAAAGTAAGCATTTGAGAAATGGAAGAGGGCCTGATTGAGGGGGGGGTTTAACAGGCACTGTTTTAGTAGTCTTGGCTGCTTTAGCCCTGGCGAAGGCCTTAATGGACATGGCTGCTGGAGGCCTAGCAGCACCACGTGCTGGGGTAGAGACATCCAAGGGAATGGTGTCTGATAAGTCAGTGGTAAGCACCGTAGTGGGTAAAATTTCTGAGGTCGATTCAAGAGTGTTAGCAGGGACCTCAGTTGTAGAGATAGATTCAGCTGTATTTTGATCAGTTTTCTCGGTTTCGGCCGAAACCGAGACACTCATGTTTGCTTAACCATGGTTTCGGCGAAACCGCGGACCGCATGAGTGTCGGTCTTTTCTTTGCGTTTTTTGGCAGAATGCGTAGTCGGAGGATCCGGCGGCATAATGTACGCAAAATCAGAACCGAAAAACTGTTCTGCAAACTCCGACCGACGTCTAAGCGTTCGTCGGTTGAAAGAAGCACAGGACGAACAGGCTGCTACGTCGTGGGCTGGGCCTAAGCAAGGCAGGCAGTAAGAGTGGAAATCTTTATGAGGTATTTGTTTCCCACAGGTTAAACAATTAACTTTTTCTGACATCGGCTGAGGCAAGAAAGAGTCCCCAACGGGGTACTTAGCTTTAGAAGTCTTCGAAGTAGTATTCGGTAGAAGTAATCTCTGGATCCGACCGACCGGCACTTGCGAACAGCTTCTGCTTCGGGCGCCACGCGGCAAGAAAGACTGAAGAAAATGGCGTCGGCTGATGCTTTTATACCCGAAGACCAACAGAGATGACATCGGATGAAGTGCGACATCAGCCGAAGCCGGACCCGGACTTTGGAATCCGGCCGACTGAAGGGCTGCCTGACGACAGGACAACCCAGTTGTTATGACTGCAGATGCATCCATGAAGGACATCAGACAGTTTTCCTCCCCGAAAAATGGAGGAAAGAGCCCTGAAAGAAAAATGCCAAGAAACAATTAAAAAAAAAAAAAAGGAAATCAGATATATATGCACACCATGTACAGACGCACACACCTTGGCAAAACTATAAACAGGAAAAAAAAACGGTGGTTGGAGAGAGGGTACGGCTACTAGAAGTGATCTCCAAGAGCATCCAGTTATGAAAATTTACTTACACAAATGTACTACATTCTTCATTAGCTCACTGGTGCAGTAGCATACGCTATATAGGCATATTAACATAGACTATGAAGGGGGATACGTTTAAGAATCCAGGAGCCTCGATACCATTAAATGGGTTCAAAAGCTATCCGGAAATGCAGACACCAGTCCAGGAGCATTGAACCAGCTCAGTTACTGCCTGGAGTCTCCTCAGGGTTTGGTTCTTGGACTACTCCCTTTTACAACAAAGTCCATCTTTGTGAACAAAAACTGAACCAGTATTACAATGAAATTAAACCCACCTCTGATTTAATGCAGTTATGGTATAGAACTTTGGTACTTCATCTTAAAACACTATGATAAACTGGACATCCAAGATGGCTGCACACTGATCTTCAACTTATTTACAGCTCTCCCAATGTGAAAAAAGAAGCTCAGAAAAGAAGTGCCATTGACATTTAATTGTGTAAAATCCAATCACTGGCTAGTAAGTAAACTGCCTAGTTGCCAACATGAAAGAAATTTGAGGAGAAAAAAAAAGAAAAGGTGATGAGGAAACACCATCTGGGAAGGGTTCTGAGGCTGTTCAGCAAAAAGCAGCTAAAACTTCAGCCTTGGTTCAAGAGATTGCTTCCAGTAATTTAGAGGAAAGAAAATAAACCAAATGTACTCAAGAGGTGATTAAAATATTGACAGAATACATAAACACTGATAACAAATGACTGGAAAAATAGAAGGAGCTTTGACTAGCTTATCAGATGAACTAATAGAAATGCAAAACTGTGAAGTTTAAGTGAAACCTGAGAACCTGAGGCAGGCTGGGTATGAAGCTTCTAAAGAGCAGCTGTTTCCAAAAAAGGGTTAGAGGACACACTGCACAGAGAAAACTTGAGAGTTTCTGCAGTACCAGAGAAACCGGAAGAAAGTACAGTTGTGTACACTTGCCATAAATGTAGATGGAGTGTATTCACTGTTGCAGTCATCACACATTTGGGTTACCTGCCTGTAGGTTAGCCCTCAGCCGGCCTGAATACCAGAGTCTTTGGTACAAAACATGCAGCCGATGCCAATACATCAGTTTTTCTTGCCCAAGATGTCAGGTGCCCCCACAACAGAAAGCAATTGTATGGTATGGTACAACCCCATCAAAAAGCAAAAACACCAGAAAAAATAAATATACCAAACAAGAAGGAAAGGTAGAGCCAAGAGAAGTCAGGGGGCTGGGGGGAGGGTAACCAGGACTGCAACAGTGAATACACTCGAACATCTACATTTACGGTAAATGTACACAACTGTACTATGTTCTTCATGTTTCACTGTTGCAGTCATCACATTTGGGTGGATTCCCAAAGCTAAGGAAGGGAGGAGGAAGTTAAAGAGCATTAGGGCCAGCTATTAAGCCCTGCAAGACTGCAGTGGCAAACCCAGCTCTGGACTTAGAAAAGATAGGCATGTGGCAATACTTGGTGAAAGTATGTACAAAGCTCCAGGTAGCAGCTTCTAGGATGTCCCTGGTAGGGACCCTTCTGAGAAATGCTGCAGAGGTAGATACAGCCCTGGTGGAATGTGATCTTATCCCCTGTGGGGTATGTTTTCCATGGTGCTTGTAGCAGAAATTAATGCAATGGGCTATCCATCTGGAAATGGTTTGCTTTGAAATGGCCTTCCCCTCTGCCCCTGCAGCAAAGCCAACTGGCAGCTGTTCAGATTTTCTGAGAGGCTTAGTCCTGTCCAAGTAAAATCTAAGTGGTCTGTGCACGTCCAAAGAGTGCAGTATTCATTCCCCTTTGTTTTGTGGATTAGGGAAAAAGTAGCCAAATGAATGGACTGATTTAGGGCCACACTAGACACCACCTTGGGCATAAAGGAAGGATTAAAGTCCTGAGAGAAACCCTGTCCGCATGGAAGATAATGAAGGGTCCCACTGCCATGAGGGCCTGTAATTCAGATACTCTTCTTGCTGAAGTGATGGATAGAAGGAAGGCTGTTTTCCAAGAAAGGAATTTCAACTCTGCTGTTGCAGCTGGTTCAAAGGGGGAGGGGGGGTGAGCTTTTCCAATACAAAGTTAAGGTCCCAGGCTGGAGTGGGAGCTGTCCTGGGGGGTCTTAAATTTTTGACCCCTCTAAGGAATTGTTTTAGCAAGAGGTGAGAGAAGAGGGGAGGCTCAGTATTATGTGCTGAAATGGCAGAGGCATGAATTTTAATTGACGAGAAGGATAGGCCCTTGTGGAGCATTTCTGTTAAGTACTGTAGAATATGAGGTAAGATGGGCACAGTTGTGCCCATCCTCTGAGCCTGGCTCCAGGAACAGTATCTTTTCCACTTTTCAGCATAGGATTTTCTAGTACTAGGCCTCCTTGCCTCCAGAATGACATGCAGCACCTGCTTACTGAGAGATGCTAGAGAGCTCAAGAAATTAGCCAGGCTGCAAGGTTCAGGGTTTGAAGCGGAGGGTGCAGAATCTGGCCTGCTTGCCTGGACAGTATGGAAGGGGTCTGAGGCAGGTGCCATGGTTGCAGTAGCGTAATACTGCGCGCAAGAGGGGGTACCAGTGCTGGTGCGCGCAAGAGGGGGTACCAGTGCTGGTGTGGCCAGTCTGGTGCAATCAGTATTGTCCTTGGCTTGTCCTGTTTGATCTTTAGCAGAACCTTCGAGAGGAGAAGCAGACAGGGAAAGGCATAAACCGAGAGGCTTTCCCAGGTAAAGGACAGAGCATCCACTTTCCAAGCTTGACTGTGGGGAGTTCTTGTGCAGAATTTGTTCAATTGGTAGTTCTGAGGGGAGGCAAACAGGTCTACCCCTGGAGTCCCCCATTTGTTCAAGAGGTTGAATATTTTGGGTTCTAGTTTCCATTCATGTGGGTCCATGAGATTTCTGCTTAATTAGTTTGCCTGGCAAGAATTGAGCTTGTAGGTGTACTTGGTAGCTCAAGGCTGTGTTCCACAGAGCCATGGCTAGTCTGCAGAGAGGGTATGAGTGGGTTTCCCCCCCCGCTTGTTCATGTACCACATAACTGTGGTGTTGTCTGTCTTTACCAAAAGTTGTCCTGGAAGAATATGGTCTTTGAAGGATGTCAGAGCATTCTGTACAGCTAACATTTCTTTTTGATTGATATGCAGGTGCATCTGTCTTGGGTTCCATTTGCCCTGAATGCACTGCCCTCCCATGTGAGACCCCCTGCATCTGATGCGTCTGTTAGGGTATGGGCAAGCAGGGGGTAGAGTGAAAGGGAGTCCCTTGTTGTAGTAGCAGGCCTCTGCCCACCAAAGGAACTCTGTCTTCATAAAAGGAATGATAGAAATCATTGTTTCCAGGTCCTGAGAATGTTGACACCATAGGCTTTTTAGATACCATTGGAGTTTCCTCATATGCAGTCTTGTATATGGAATTAGTAGAATGCAAGAGGCCATGAACCCCAGGGCTTCCAGTATTTTCCTTGCGGATAGCTGGGGTTTGTGGCCAATAGTTTGAAATAGGCTGTCAAACTTGTTTCTCTGGAGTGAGGAATGCCATCTGGGAAGTTGCGTTCAAGCTTGCTCCCAGGAATATGTTGGCAGGGTACTAGGTGAGATTTCTTTTCGTTGATGGTGTACCCCAGTGAAGTTAGACGTTTCTTTACGAATGCCAGTTGTTGTAATAGCAAATCCTGGCTTTCTGCCTGACTCAGACAATCGTCCAAGTATGAGTAAATTTGAATATTTCTCTGCCTGCAAAATGCAATGGCTGGAGCTACACACTTTGTGAATATCCTGGGCGCAGTAGAGAAGCCAAAGGGAAGTGCAGAGAACTGCTAGTGCATGGGGCCTGCCCTGAAGCATAGGTATTTCCTGCAAGATTCCCTTATTGGGATGTGCAGGTAAGCTTCCTTTAAATCTAGGGTGGCCAGCCAGGCATCCTTGGCTAACATAGGAAGAAGCTGTTGAAGAGTTAGCATTTTGAATTTTGGAACTACCAGAAAGGTATTGAGAATAGAGAGGGCCAGGATTGGACACCAGGAGTTGTCTTTTCTGGGTACCAGAAAAAGTCTTGAATAAAAACCTTGACCACTTTGTTCTGCTGGGACAGGTTGAATAGCCCTGATACTGAGAAGAGAGAGAGAACCTGCTATTGGGCATCCGCCCATTGATTTGCGTGTAGGTCTGGCCAACCATTTGGGGTTGGTAGTGTGTGGAAGTGGAATCTGTATCCTTGGGTGACTATGTTCAAATCCCATTTGTCCTGGGTAATGAGTTCCCAGTTTTTTGCATGCAGGGCAAGCTTTCCTCCTAAGGGAGCAGATAGCTGAACAGGGCTTGGAAGGGTTAAAGGTTAAGTCAATGTGCCATTTTTCCATAGGGGAGAGGCTTACTGCTCCCTGCTTTGGAAGTGGGAGCCCCCCACTGCTTAGGTCTGTGCGTAGCCTGAGACTGTAGTCTAGGTGGTCTGCTGTTCCTTGGTTTGGACTGAGAAGGCCTGGAAGGGACTGGAAAGGACCAGTTCTTTGAAGGCCAATGCCTACTGGATCTGGGAGGCTATACTTGTAGGAAATCTTTAACAGTTTGCATAGAGTTAGCTTTTTCCTTCATCCTTTCGAGGACTTCTGCTTTGTTGCCAAAAAGGCAGTCTTGGTTTAAGGGAGCATCCAGTAATTTAGCTTTAACATGATCTGGCAAGTTTTGTTCCTTAAGCCAAGCATGCCTTCTAAGTACAGACCCAATGACAGCAGCCCGGCAAGATGCTTCTAAAGCATCAAAACCACATTGCAAAGTAGGTTTACTAACCTGTTCTGCAGAATGCAGAAAATCTTGCAATTCTCTGTGTTCAGCACAGTTCGGAATCAACATCATTTGTAATCAAGAGCAGAAATATCAGATTCCTGATCAGAAGAATCAGAAAGAAAATCAGTTCTAGGTCTCAGAGGGGGAAGGCTGGCTTCCCCTAATTAAGGTAATAAAGTCTTCAGCCATTCTAAGCATTTGTTTTTGAGGCATATGGGCCAGAGCCTGCGATTTGGTAGTCCGTTTTTTAGACGGTGCGAGTTTTTGGCCTGGATGAAAACGATGGCGTCTGTTTCTTATGAATGTCTGTAGGCCTGAATACACCCTCAGAAGCTGATGCCTGCACAGCGACTCCGGACCAATCCAAGAAAGAGACATCCGCAGGTTCCATAGTTGAAGCATCTCGCGGCATACCGGACTCCGAATGGGTCTCAGTAAAGGCCTGCGAATCTGAAGTAGCAGATATCAGGGGCTGCAAAAGCGCACGAGTATCGGTGGACTCTCAACTAGCTTAACGGAAGCGTCGTCGGCAGTTTTGGACCTATGCGGTCTGTCTCTGTTTTTTTTCGGAGGATGGGTAGTCAGATGGCTTAACGAAGCCATTTCGGAGTACACAGATCGCATACGAAAGCAACTGGCTGCAAAAATAGCCCAACGACGAATGGTTCGGGTGTTGAACAAGGCACAAAACAGACAGTGAGGGACGTCGTGCTCTGGGCCTAAACAGGGGATGCAGTACAAATGAAAAGCTCTGAGCTATTTGCTTTCCACAGGTAAAACAATTTACTGACATCGGTTAGAGCAAGAAAAAGGATCCCCAACTGGGTACTTATCTTTTTTGAAGACTTCGGGTCTGAAACTTGAAAACAAAAATTTCAGGAGATGGCCGAACGGCACTTGCAAACTGCTTCTGCTTCGGGCACCGCACAGCCAGAAAGACTGATGCAATGGCATCTGCTGCATGTTTTATACCCCTGACGACCTGACGTCTTGGAAGGAGAGACCACATCCGATGCAGAAATCTGAAGACTGGTACTCAGGCCGGCTGAGGGCTACCTGCAGGCAGATAACCCAAATGTGATGACTGCAACAGTAAAACACAATCATCAGACAAATTTTTGAAAGCACACAAGCCACTGGTCAGGTGTTCCATGGCAGGATTTGCTGATCAAAAGGGCACACAGTGTATGCACCAAACCTGGTCACAAGAAAGCAGCCAAGACCTACGTTAGCAAAGATGAACTCATACCAACAGAGAGTGGATCCTGACAAAACTTGGGCAGAAGGGAAAAGCATTAAAAACTGGAGACAGCAGGGTATTTGTGGCTAACAGTTCATTGTACACCAAAGCAGGAGAGAAGTGAATTTATCCCAGCAATATGGGAATGTCGAGAAGCAGATAAGAGATTCAAGCTGTTGTATCTAGCTACCTTCAGAGTATTTTTCCTGGAGTATCAAAGACTTTTATGACAGAACAAGCTAAGGGCAAAGTAAAGTTTATCCAACAAAAAGCGAGCCAGCAAGCAGAAAGGGACTTTAATTCTCAAACTGACAGTCAGAGAGACTATGGCCACTGAAACCTCTTCTACACTTCCAAAGGAAAAATGTTGGAGGCACAGAAAAAAAAAGCACAGAACTGACTACAAGTATCAGGAGTACCCCACACTTGAACTAGCATCTAGTGTTGCTATACGATCAGGAAGACTACCATCAACACAGACATTAGTGAATAAATGAGACATCCTCATCTATCACTCGTGAAATACAGTTTTGCAAATAAAAAGCGGCTGAGAGAAAGACTGGGCTTTCGTTGAATTAAAACTTTAGTGGACTGCAAAGAATATACCTCCACATTATGTCTTTACTTTCCCCTTGGTATCCTTCTAAACGTTTAAACAATTTTTGTTCTTAGTATTTGTACAAAGCATTCCATGATATAACCTGCATGTTACATTGTAAAACAGTTTTACATAATGTGCAGTCATGGGTAATTTAAATGGAGAAGGGTGTCTTTTCAGTAACTGTTGTAGGTCTTCAACAAGTACCTTTTTAATTGAAAGAAAAGTACAACTGTGTAAGTAAACTTACTGTGCCAGTGGATGTTTGAATGATCAAAGCTGCACTACACTTTAGCCACATGGGTTATATTCATCCAAGGATGTAAACAGCCAGTCACCTTCCAAAGCTTCAGGGCACATTCCAAGCACCCAAACTTTCAGTCAGCTCGAGCTGAGCTGACTAAAGACAGGTTTGGATTCCAAGCCCTTCAGAACTTTCACACCAAACAGAGAGAGAGACTGAGCCCTGAAAGGTCAATGCTTGGAACAAAAGAATTTACACCTTAGAATCAACACACTACCAAAAACAAGAGGGACAGAAGGAGAGAGCAACTACTGCAAGAGTGCTCATTCTAACATCTACAGATATGGTAAGTTCACTCACACAGCTGTACTATGTGCATTGCAGTGATTACAATAGCTAATTATATTTGAGAGGTGGAAAGAGAAAAATCCACACACCCGCGGAGAATGATCCTAGCAAAGCTTGAACTGGACTTTTAGAAGAGGAATAAAGCTTAAAGTACCCCCCCCCTTTTTTTTTGAATATTTCTAGAGCCCAGCTTTTCCCAAAAGCCAAAGATGAAGCCAAGGCCCTGGTAAAGACGGCCTTGACCCTGCCTGGAATAGATTTATGGTGAGTATAACAAAACGGTAAAAGCCATGGGCAACCGCTTGTAAAGGATCTCTTAACATATTGTCCCTTCTTGCCTTCACAAGAAAATCAGAAGACCTGAGAGATATAGTTCTGTCAAAACAGTACCAGAGAGTTGTCTCTGGGCATCTAATGGAGTATCCTTTCTGCCTCAATTTTAGATTCAGATATGAAAATGGGGGAGATGGACAGCTTGGTTTAAACTACACTTGGACAACACTTCAGGAATCAAAAGAGGATTAGTTCTCAAAGAAACCCTGTCCATATGGAAAAAGGACTGTTGACTCGCCATAAGAGATTGCAACCCAGACACCAGTCTTGCAGAAACCAAAACAAAGCAATCAGTAAAATTGTTTTCCAAGTTAAAAACATAAAATCAACCAGATTAGCTGGTTCAAATGGAGGAAGTGTTAGCTTCTCTAACACAAAGTTAAGATACCAAGGAAGGGCCACCTGCAGCCTCTTATGCAAACCCGCTTTCAAGAAGATACTGTCACAAGACTGCCTTGAAAGAGGAGGATCTATGGGCAGACATGCAGAAATGGCAGACAAATTAACTATGAAAGGAACAAGAAAGGCCACAGGATAGTAAATCGCACACAGATAACTAGTTCTGAAAGAGTGTTGGTTAGGTTGTTGGCACCAACTATAAAACCTTTTTCATTGGCTAATATGATTTTCTAGTAGCAGGCTTACCCGCCTCCATTATAGTATCTGTTGCAGGTCCTCAGTAAACAGGTGCCTAAAAAGAATCAAGACCATCATCCAGGCAGTCAGCTGAAGCTGACTGATGTCGGAGTGCATCAAACACCCCTGTTCTTACACAATAGATCCAGTTTGAGGAAGCTTGTGGTAATTGCCCCTGGCCATTTCCGAAAGAAGGCAGAACCATAGTTCCCTAGACCAGAAATGAGTCACCACAATGAAACTGCGAGATTATGTCTAAATCTTCAGAAGTAACTTGGATATTTGTAGAAAGAGTGGAAAAGCATACAGGAATATTTCTGTCCAAAGAAAGGGCATCTGTCTTCTAGGCCGGAGTCTTGGAAGAGAATCTTGCCAATTGATTGTTCAGAGAGAAGGCAAAAAGGTTAACTTCAGGAACACCCCACAAACTGATCAAATGCAAGACTTCATGATCTACTTTCCATTCTTAAGGGTCTGCCACACATTTTTGCTCTGACAGAATGTAGGATGCCTGTACAGTGAGACACTGTACTGTGAGGCTACATCATAAGCTGACACGGCCGGTCTGGTAAGGTGGTACGACCAGTTCGCCTTTGTTTACTAACATAGCACATAACTTGACTTGTCTAATCACTAAGAGATCCTGGAGGTCAAAGATTGAATGTTTTGAGTGCCTTAATCAGGACAAACATTTCCTACATATTCATATGCTTGCATCTGTCCTTAGTGTCCCACACTACACCTTTCCCTCTCCTGAAACTGGTCCCTAGGCAAAGTCCAAAGCGTCTGTGGTGACAGAATGCTTTGGAACAGAGACCTGGATTTAAGTATACTGGTTGTCTTAATCCAAAGATGTCTCTTATGATAAACCCTACAATGGGATTTGAAAAGAAAGGATATTGCTGCTGGGAACAAAGGGGTTTCCAATACCACTATCTCTCATGTGGGGTATTGCCACGGGTATCATTAGAATTAGATGCCACAAGACCCAAAATGTAGTTAACATCTCATGAACACAATCATGGGTAAGGAAGTCAAGAAAGACTTGACTGCTTTCTTGGAATCCCACCTTCTGTAAGAGATCTGTCACCCAAGAGAGGAGATTCCCATCACTTTCAGAAAGACTCCATAAAGATAAGCAAGTTGTCAAAAAATGGAAAAATGTCGTTACCCTGTAGCTTGCAATGAGCTAGAACTGGAGCTAGACACTTCAACACTCTTGATGCAGTGGATAGTCCAATGGTTAAGGTAGAGAACTGATGAAGTTTTGTATGTTTGGCTCACATTAAGAAATGACCAAAGTCTGGATGAATAAGGATTTGATAATTATTTTATAAATCTAGTGTTACTAGGACATTTGACAGAGGAAGAGATAACAGGTTGTGAAGTGACATTGCTTAGAATTAAGGCACTATCAAATGGGTTTAGGAAAACAAGATCAAGAACCAGTCTCTCTCTGAGCATTTTCTTTCTTTGGCACTAAACATCCTTGCATAAAAACTTTCTCCCACTTCAGGAGGAACTGGTTCCGGAAGTCCTTGTGACAGCATGCGATGAGCAAGTGGAAACAGAGTCTGATGTGTTGAATGAGGAAGGACTCCCTGGAAAAGGGGAATTTTTTCCCCTGCCATCTAAAACTTTGATGAATGATATTTAGAACCCATCAAATCAATGCAATCTGTTGTCAAGGAGAAACATGCAGCTCGAGACTTTCTGGAAGAAAAACGTTCCAGACTGGGAGTGGGTCACGTCTCTAATAGTAAAGACATTAGATGGTCCTCGCTTTGGAAGGTTAGAAACTTCCTTTTGGAACTCTTATTCGCTCTTAAAAAAATCTGTTTACCCACATTCTGTTTTCTGACAAAAATTGAAAAGGAGAAAGAAAATCTCTCGGACAATTTGGATAAGAACTGAACATTTTTAAGAGATTCCCTGCATCAGCTTGCCCCTTTTCATTACACTATTTGATCACCTCTGCAGCAGAGGGGCCAAACAGTTATGTACTCACCATAATGATCGATGTATGTGGTCCATCTCACCTACATTCCTTACTTACAGGTTAGGAGCCGAGAATCTGCTCCGACTCGGCCAAATTTCTCTAGCACGAAGTCTCTAATTGGCTGGGCTAACCCAGTATCCCAAGATGCACCTCGCCCTAGACCCAGATCTTGTTTGCAATCATACCCCATGCTCAATCACACTGGAAGAAATTCCAGCCAGATAAGGGAAAAAAAAATCACTGACCTTGAAGGGTACACAGAGATAATATTCCTCCAAATCCTCTAGGAAGGGGGCAGGTGGGAGGGTACGTAGAAATGTAGGCGAGATGGACCACATACATCGATCGTTAAGGTGAGTATATAACTAACTGATGTTATGTGGTCCTATCACGCCTACATTCCTTACTCACGGGACAGCGTCCCCAGCACCTCTATCCTGGGAGGCTCATAGGAAGATACTCCTGAGAACCGTGGAACCAAAGGAAGACCGGCCCCTAGAAGCCACGTCCAGCTTGTAATGAGTAATAAAAGTGTTGGGAGAGGCCCAAGTGGTCGCAGCACAAATATCATCCAAGAAAAGCCTAGCATGGAAAGCTACTGATGTAGACATAGCACTGGTGGAATGAGATTTGACAGGAAAGGGTAAAGTTCTGCCTGCTGACGAATAGATGAATGAAATACAACCTTTGATCGATTTAGAAATTGTGCACTTGGAAATGGAACAACCTGCCCTGTTTTCTGAAAAGGACACAAACAGTTTATCAGATTTCCTAACATGCTTAGTCCTATGCAAATAAAATCTCAGTTGTCTGTACACATCTAACTGATGAAACCTGAACTCTGCTTTATTGGAAAAGTTCAGGTGAAA